>NC_053427.1:26056682-26356386 GCF_007990345.1 Gossypium hirsutum | reverse complement strand
TGATGTTTGATGTAAGATATACGTTTTGTTTTAGAATTATAATAAGGGATGGCTTTATTTTTATTTTAAAATAAAGTGATTAGTAAAACAATAAAAAAAAGTATACATGCTCATCTTTCTTCTTGATTGCCGAAATGGGGAAAGGGAATTTTGAAGAGGAAAAACCAAGGTATTCGGCCATGGCTATCCTAGTTTAAGGTATGCATTGTGATTTTTCTTTTTAATTGACTATGAGATTAAATTGATAAGTACATAGCTTATTTAACCCATGTTTAATTTCATGAGTCAATAGATAAATATCCATTCGGCAAGTGCTAAATTGGTGTCATTTTGATAAGTTTTTTTTTGGGATGTTAATTACTTGTTAAGTAGTTAAGAGAATTGAGGGATGATTCATATTCAGAATTTAGGGTTATATAAATTTTGGTCAATTGAGTTTATGTGTTATGTGAAATATTTTAATTTATATACATTAATGGTCATGGTTTGGACAAATATGTAACATAGGTTAAATTGCTACAATTGATCATGCAGATAGAATTTGTATATATAAAAGTTAAAGTTGTGTGATTAGGGCCGAATGAGATATATAAGATATTAAAACATGTTATAATTATATATTGGTGTACATGGCTGTAATTAATCCTCTACTTGAATTCGATTAGGTATGGTCATGATAAGAGTTTAGTAGGGTTAATACCTTAAAATTGAATGGAGTTTTAGTTAATCTTTTGTGTCGTGTTCGTTAAAATAGCTGAGGATTGGGGTATTATTATACGTATTTAGGCTAAAGATATTTCAGCTATGTTTATATCTATGAAATAATTATAATGGATAACATGTAGGAGTAATTTCGGCTTGTTAAAAATGTGGTACGTGTATGGCAAATTGTATATACAATTTGCATTGAAGTTACCCTCTAAGATCGAAATGGGTAATTAATTTTTGGTGTGTATGCAATTTTTTTTATTTGTAACTTGGCCTGCAAAAGGATGTATGATAGTTAATATGTGTGCTTAAGGTGATGTGATAAATAATTATGTATATGGTTTGGTTTCATTATTGAGTATAAAGGTTAAATGCTTTAAAAAAGCTTTTAATATTCGAAATGATTAAACAAATTCATTTGTTTAAATTAAGCCCAAGAGCAAAGAGGAACTAGACCAGACAAGGGAAAGGAGAAAGCGATCGAATAACCTACCCGCAACTGTTCAAAAATATCCGAGGTAAGTTTTCGAGTAATGGAACTTAGATCATGATTCGTTTAGATCATGTTATATAGCGAATCAAAACCATGCTCTTTGTATGTGGCTATTGAGCCGAAAATGGTAATGGTAGATAAATGCCTTGTGTCTGAGTTCTAGTAATGAAAACGAAATAAAAATGTGTTATGATTTGTGGACATATGTACATGATTATTCGGATGATATCCGGGCTAAGTCCCGAAGGCATTTGTACAAGTTACTATATCCGGGCTAAGTCCCGAAGGCATTTGTGCGAGTAGTTGCTATACCCGGGCTAAGTCCCAAGGCATTTGTGCTAGTGACTATTTCCGGGCTAAGACCCGAAGGCATGTGTGCGAGTTACTATATCCGGGTTAAGTCCCGAAGGCATTTGTGCGAGTTGCGATATCCGGCTAAATCCCGAAGGTACTTGGTTGAGAATGAGCGATCTCGCTGTAATAATTTCAATTAATACGCTCGTAAAATCCAAACGATGAGGTATGTTTCGTATATGCATTGGAACAGATGATTCCCTTTAAATAGTATTCGCTCAATCGATTAACAAGCTTCCAGCCTTTAGTTAAGTTGATCCCATATATATGAATATAAGGGTTGGAAATGTGAAGTAAGTATGATTTTGAGAATATGTGTATATGAAATTATTCGTTTAGTCATATGAATGCTATACTTCAGATGTGCATAATTTCATTACTCAAACTTACTAAGCATTAAATGCTTATTCCGTTGCTTTGATTTTTCTGTTTTATAGATTTTGTTCGTCAGCTATCGGACTCGGAAGTGTCAAAGTCGAAGTCGTCCACACTATCAAAGCCCTTTTGGTACTCTTTTAGTTGAACTTTGAAAATGGCATGTATAGGACTGCCCTTTGTTGTTAGTCATGTACTTTTTGGTAATGTATATATTTGGATAGCCATGCGAAAATGTCTTATATATACTTTGAGCATAGCATTATAATCGTTTTGTATGTTGTTCATTGAGAGGTATGGAAATGTTTGGTAATGATTAGCCATTGGAATGGTTAATCATGATCATTTTGGTGCTATGTATGACAAATTCTAGTTGATTCATGGAAAACCATGAAATAGGTAAAGTTTACCTTAAAAATAGATGCTGACAGCAGCAGTGGTGTGGATTTGAAAATCACTAAAAATAGTAGGAATGGAATTAAATAGTGAATAATTTATGTAATCGAACCTTGATGAATCTATTTTCATTGGAAAGTAACGAAATGATCATATGAGCTGTATTTTATGAGATGTTTAAGTTTTCGTGAAACAGGGCCAGAGCAATTTCTGGATCCCCTGTTCCACTTTGGAAATTTACTATAAATCAACCAGAGATAATTAGAAGTCATTCCTATATTTACAGATTCCTTTTCGAGTTAGTTTCTTTAGAAACAAACGGCATAAGTATTGAAGCCCTGTACAGGGAGATATCTAAGTCGTAATGCATGAAGCAGAGTAGTCGAACCCTGAAACAGGGGAGACTTTAACTAATAAACTGTACTAATTGGCTTGACCAAAAATTCTAGAAAAAAATTTTAATGGATATATGAGTCTAGTTTCAGGAAAAATTTACGGAACGGTTTTCGAGTTTTGGAACTCGAGATATGATTTTAAGGTGACAGTGACGCAGTTAGCCAGCTTGTCTGGAAATTTTAAAATGGACTGTGCAAATAAATGAATTAAGTCTGTTAGCACCTCGTGTTCGACTCCGGCAACGGTCTCGGGTACGGGGTGTTACAATTTTATTGGTATCAGAGCTACAGTTTAGTCGATTCTAGGACTACCGTAATACGTTTGGGTCTAGCTATACATGCCATTATGTGTTTATTTGATAGTTTCGGATTTCTGACAGTTAAAAATGTGTTTACTTATAGAAATGGATCCCGATCCCAACCGACGGTAGCTGATGATCTTGAGAGTGTAGCGCCTACTCCGCGCAAGGGACAGCGCCGGCGGACTCTCAACCTATTGCTAGTAATCAGAATGATGAAGCTAGACAAGCTTTTATAGCGTGATGAATGATTGGTTCAACCAATACATTCGAACTAATACGGCTGTTCCACAACCTCCATTCCCGACTAATACAACCCCTGCACCTACAATACCTCTGGTAACTGACCAAATAAGGTCAAATAAGCCCCCAGTTGACAGAATCTGAAAACACGGGGCTACTGAATTTAAAGCTACGGATAGCGATGATGCCGAGCAAGCTGAATTTTGGTTGGACAACACTATTGGGTACTCGATGAACTATCTTGCACACCCGATGAGTGCCTAAAGTGTACTATCTCCTTGCTACGTGATTCTGCCTACTATTGGTGGAATACGTTGATTTCTGTTGTGCCCAGAGAGCAAGTAACCTGGGAGTTTTTCCAAACTGAGTTTCGAAAGAATATATCATCAGAGATTCATTGACCAAAAACGGAAGCAATTTCTTGAACTTAAACAAGGTTCCATGTCGGTTACTGATTATGAACAAAGTTTGTAAGGCTTAGCCGGTACGCTCGAGAATGCATTTCTTTAGAAGCTGTGATGTGTAAACGTTTCGAGGATGGACTGAACGATGATATAAAGCTGTATGTTGGCATTTTAGAAATCTGAGAATTTGTGGTACTTGTCGAACGAGCTTGCAAAGCTGAAGAGCTCAGTAAGGAGAAAAGAAAAGCTGATATGGGAGCAAAGGAGTTTCGTAAGAGATCTTCGGGAAAGCCCTTTCAACAGTCATCGAAGAAATTTAGAGATGACTTAGGCCGGTCTAGAGACACTTCGGGCTTTTCTAGACGAGATCGTGATCGACCCCCTGTGAGTACACGAGTCACTTCGGTCGCCAGTGTTGGAAATGATCGTCGAGACAGAATGGAGTGCCAGTATTGTGGTAAATGGCATTCGGGGAGTTGTAGATTCCATGACCGCTCCTGTTACAAGTGCGGATCAGTTGACCACTTTATTAAAGATTGCCCGAGATTGTCTGAACAGAATGTAAATCAAAGTGGGAAACCGGGTGCTACCACTGCTCGAGGTAGACCATCTAGAAACACGGGAAATCCTAGTGGTGGTCAGAGAGGATCTAGAGACGCTACAACCAGATCTGAGGCTCGTGCTCCTGCTAGGGCTTATGCTATACGCGCACGCGAGGATGCTTCCTCGCCAGATGTTATTACCGGTACTTTTACTCTCTTTGATACTAATGTGATTGCTTTGATTGACCCTGGTTCTACTCATTCTTATATATGTGAAACCTTAGCATCCAGTAAGACTTTACTTGTTGAGTCTACTGAGTTCGTAATTTGAGTGTCGAATCCCTTGGGTCGTTATGTACTTGTTGACAAAGTGTGTAAGAAATGTCCCCTAGTAATCTGAGGTTCCTGTTTTCTGGCCGATTTGATGCTTTTACCGTTTGATGAATTTGATGTTATCCTCGGTATGGATTGGTTGATCGTACATGATGCAATTGTAAATTGCAAAGGAAAAACCATTGATTTGAGGTGTGTAAACAACGAGATAATCCGAGTTGAGTCTACTGACTTGAATTGGTTGCCAACTGTAATATCATCGATGTTGGCTCAGAAATATGTAAGAAAGCGGTGTGAAGCATACCTTGCGTATGTACTTGATGACAAAGAGTTAGAAAAGAAGCCTGAATCTGTGCCGGTAGTTTGTGAATATCTGGATGTTTTTCCTGTAGAATTACCGGGTTTACCACCTATTCGGGAGGTAGAGTTTGGTATTGAGCTTGTACCTGGGACTACACCGATTTCGATAGCTCCGTATCGTATGGCACCAACGGAATTGAAGGAATTGAAAGCTCAGTTGCAAGAGTTGATGGATAGAGGTTTCGCTCGACCAAGTTTCTCACCTTGGGGTGCACCAGTATTGTTTGTGAAAAAGAAGGACGGAACCATGAGGTTGTGCATCGACTATTGTCAGCTGATAAGGTGACAATAAAGAATAAATATCCGATACCACGTATTGACGATTTGTTTGATCAACTAAAGGGAGCCTCAGTGTTTTCAAAGATAGATTTGAGATCGGGTTATTATCAGTTGCGAATTCGGGATTCAGATATACCCAAAACTGCTTTCAGAACGAGATACGGTCACTACGAGTTCTTAGTGATGCTGCTTGGGCTCACTAATGCCCCTGCGGTATTTATGGATTTGATGAATCGGATCTTCAGACCGTATTTGGATCGGTTTGTAGTTGTGTTTATCGATGATATTTTGGTCTATTCGAGAAATGAAACCGATCATGCTGAACACCTGGGATTAGTGTTGCAAATTTTATGGGATAAGCAGTTATATGCTAAGTTCAGTAAGTGTGAGTTCTGGTTAAGAGAGGTGAGCTTCTTGGGTCATGTGGTATCTGCATCGGGTATTCGAGTTGATCCGAGCAAAATTTCAGCCATACTTAACTGGAAGCCTCCGAGAAATATTACTGAGGTTCGGAGCTTTTTGGGACTAGCCGGCTACTACAGACAGTTTGTAAAGGGTTTCTCGATGATAGCCACACCAATGACGAAGCTACTTCAAAAAGATGTTAAGTTCGAATGGACGGAAAAATGTCAGAAAAGTTTCGATCAACTGAAAACTTATTTGACTGAAGCTCCAATTCTAGTGCAGCCCGAGTCAGGCAAAGAGTGTCATTTATAGTGATGCATCCCTACTTGGGTTGGGTTGCGTATTGATGCAAGAAGGTCGAGTTGTGGCCTATGCGTCGAGACAATTGAAGCCACATGAGAAAAATTATCCGACCCACGATCTCGAGCTAGCTGCCATCGTATTCGCTTTGAAAATATGGCGACATTACTTATTTGGTGAGAAGTGCCATGTATATTCGGATCACAAAAGTCTCAAATATTTTATGACTCAAAGAGACTTGAATCTGCGACAACGGCGTTGGCTTGAGTTGTTGAAAGATTATGAGCTTGTCATTGACTATCACCCGGGAAAGGCTAATGTGGTTGCAGATGCTTTAAGTCGTAAATCACTATTTGCTTTACGAGCTATGAATGTACACTTGTCTGTTCTATCCAACAATGTGTTAGTAGCAGAATTAAAGGCCAATCCATTGTTGATTCATCAAATTCGTGAAGCTCAGAAAGTCAATGATGAATTGGTTGCAAGACGGGCTGAATGTGTTTCGAATATGGAATCAAAGTTTCAAATTGATGATGACGATTGTTTGAGGTTCAGAAGTCATTTGTGTGTTCCAATAAATTCAGAACTTATTTCGATGATTCTGAACGAAGCTCATTGTAGCCGAATGTCAACTCACCCGGGGAGTACGAAAATGTACAACGATCTGAGACGTCAGTTTTGGTGGCATGGTATGAAACGAGACATTTCCGATTTTGTTTCGAAGTGTTTAATATGTCAGCAAGTGAAGGCGGAACATCAAGTGCCTACGGGTTTACTTCAGCCGATCATGATACCTGAATGGAAATGGGATCGAGTCACGATGGATTTTGTATCTGGGTTGCCAATATCGACAAGTAAGAAAGATGCGATTTGGGTTGTTGTTGATAGACTGACTAAGTCGGCTCACTTTATCCCCGTACGTACGGATTTTTCATTGGATAAACTAGCTGAATTGTATGTTTCTCAGATTGTCAGATTACACGGGGTACCTATTTCTATTGTGTCGGATAGAGATCCGAGATTCACCTCGCGATTTTGGAAGAAATTGCAAGAAGCTTTGGGTACCAAGTTGCATTTTAGCACTACTTTTCATCCCCAAACCGATGGTCAATCCGAGCGGATATTCAGATACTCGAGGATATGTTGAGATGTTGCATCCTTGAGTTTAGTGGTTCATGGGAACGGTATTTACCTTTGATTGAATTCGCTTACAACAATAGTTTTCAATCAAGTATTAAGATGGCACCCTATGAGGCTTTGTCCGGTCGTAAATGTCGTACACCATTGTTTTGGACGGAGCTCTGTGAAAGTAAAATTTTCGGAGTTGATTTGATTGAAGATGCTGAGCAGAAAGTAAAAATAATTCGTGAAAGTCTGAAGGCAGCATCCGATAGTCAGAAGTCGTACGCGGATTTAAAACGAAGAGATATTGAGTATCAGGTGGGAGACAAAGTGTTTCTTAAGGTTTCACCTTGGAAAAAGATACTCAGATTTGGCCGTAAGGGCAAACTGAGTCCGAGATTAATTGGGCCGTATGAAATCTCCGAACGAGTTGGTCCAGTTGCATATAGGTTGCTTTTACCCCCTGAACTTGAAAGGATTCACAACGTTTTTCATGTTTCGACGCTTCGACGTTACAGATCTGATCCTTCGCACATAATTAGTCCATCAGAGGTTGAAATTCAATCTGACTTGAGTTATGAAGAAGAACAAAGTCGTATCCTCGCTCGTGAGGTGAAAGAGTTGCGAAACACAAGGATTCCGTTAGTAAAGGTGTTATGGCTCAAACATGGGATCGAAGAAGCTACTTGGGAAACTGAGAACTCTATGAAAGAACGATACCCAAACCTATTTACCGGTAAGATTTTCGGGGACGAAAATTTCTTAAGTAGGGGAGAGTTGTGACAACCCTAAATTGACCCTAGTCAGAAAGTGGTTTCGGGACCACAAAACCGAGTCATAAAAATAATTAACTATTAAATTCTGTGTTTATTATATGTGTAAATCATGTGTGAAAGTTTCATGCTTTGATTTGGTTATTTGTATGTGAAATTTTTAAGATAGGACTCATGTGATAAAAATTAAAAGTGTGATAGGTAAATTTTAAAGTACTAAATAATGCATGAAGTGATGACGTGAGGGATTTGCATGTCAAATGTACCAAATTTTCCTTAGTGGCCGGCCATAAATGATGTTTGATGTAAGATATATGTTTTGTTTTAGAATTATAATATGGGATGGCTTTATTTTTATTTTAAAATAAAGTGATTAGTAAAACAATAAAAAAAAAGTATACATGCTCATCTTTCTTCTTGATTGCCGAAATGGGGAAAGGGAATTTTGAAGAGGAAAAACCAAGGTATTCGGCCATGGCTATCCTAGTTTAAGGTATGCATTGTGATTTTTCTTTTTAATTGACTATGAGATTAAATTGATAAGTACATAGCTTATTTAACCCATGGTTTAATTTCATGAGTCAATAGATAAATATCCATTCGGCAAGTGCTAAATTGGTGTCATTTTGATAAGTTTTTTTTGGGATGTTAATTACTTGTTAAGTAGCTTAAATGATGTTTGAATGAGTAGAATTCATGGTTGAAAAGTACAAATTGAAAGTGGCCGTATGAGTGTATATACATTTTAGAAAGAAAAATGTTGTTGTTAGTTGAGTTGCATTTGATAAATATTCATTCGGTCAAATGGGAGAAGAATAAGATGAATTTAAATGTTGTGGTTTATTATTTTAGTTGGTTAAATGATGTGGTCATTGCCGAATACAATTGTGTTAAAGGAAATAGGATTAAATGTTGGTTTGATGAACTAAATGCTAATGGATATTAGGATAAAAGGAGAAAAAGGGTTAAGTTATAAGAGAATTGAGGGATATTCATATTTAGACATTTAGGGTTATATAAATTTTGGTCATTGAGTTATGCGTTATGTGAAATATTTAATTTATATACATAATCGGTCATGGTTTGACAAATATGTAACCTATGTGTAAATTGCTACAATTGATCATGAGATAGAATTTGTATATAAAAGTTAAGTTGTGTGGTTAGGGCCGAATGAGATATATAAGATATTAAAACATGTTATAATTATATATTGGTGTACATGGTTGTAATTAATCCTCTACTTGAATTCGATTAGGTATGGTCATGATAAGAGTTTAGTAGGGTTAATACCTTAAAATTGAATGGAGTTTTAGTTAATCTTTTGTGTCGTGTTCGTTAAAATAGCTGAGGATTTGGGTATTATTATACGTATTTAGGCTAAAGATATTTCAGCTATGTTTTATATCTATGAAATAATTATAATGGATAACATGTAGGAGTAATTTCGGCTTGTTAAAAATGTGGTACGTGTATGGCAAATTGTATATACAATTTGCATTGAAGTTACCCTCTAAGATCAAAATGGGTAATTAAATTTTTGGTGTGTATGCACTTTTTTTTATTTGTAACTTGGCCTGCGAAATGGATGTATGATAGTTAATATGTGTGCTTAAGGTGATGTGATAAAATAATTATGTATATGGTTTGGTTTCATTATTGAGTATAAGGGTTAAATGCTTTAAAGAAGCTTTTAATATTCGAAATGATTAAACAAATTCATTTGTTTAAATTAAGCCCAAGAGCAAAGAGGAACTAGACCAGACAAGGGAAAGGAAAAAGCGATCGAATAGCCTACCCGCAACTGTTCAAAAATATCCGAGGTAAGTTTTCGAGTAATGGAACTTAGATCATGATTCGTTTAGATCATGTTATATAGCGAATCAAAACCATGCTCTTTGTATGTGGCTATTGAGCCGAAAATGGTAATGGTAGATAAGTGCCTTGTGTCTGAGTTCTAGTAATGAAAACGAAATAAAAATGTGTTATGATTTGTGGACATATGTACATGATTATTCGGATGATATCCGGGCTAAGTCCCGAAGGCATTTGTGCAAGTTACTATATCCGGGCTAAGTCCCGAAGGCATTTGTGCGAGTAGTTGCTATACCCGGGCTAAGTCCCGAAGGCATTTGTGCTAGTGACTATTTCCGGGCTAAGACCCGAAGGCATGTGTGCGAGTTACTATATCCGGGTTAAGTCCCGAAGGCATTTGTGCGAGTTGCGATATCCGGCTAAATCCCGAAGGTACTTGGTTTGAGAATGAGTGATCTCGCTGTAATAATTTCAATTAATACGCTCGTAAAATCCAAACGATGAGGTATGTTTCGTATATGCATTGGAATAGATGATTCCCTTTAAATAGTATTCGCTCAATCGATTAACAAGCTTCCGGCCTTTAGTTAAGTTGATCCCATATATATGAATATAAGGGTTGGAAATGTGAAGTAAGTATGATTTTGAGAATATGTGTATATGAAATTATTCGTTTAGTCATATGAATGCTATACTTCAGATGTGCATAATTTCATTACTCAAACTTACTAAGCATTAAATGCTTATTCCGTTGCTTTGATTTTTCTGTTTTATAGATTTTGTTCGTCAGCTATCGGACTCGGAAGTGTCAAAGTCGAAGTCGTCCACACTATCAAAGCCCTTTTGGTACTCTTTTAGTTGAACTTTGAAAATGGCATGTATAGGACTGCCCTTTGTTGTTACTCATGTACTTTTTGGTAATGTATATATTTGGATAGCCATGCGAAAATGGCTTATATATACTTTGAGCATAGCATTATAATCATTTTGTATGTTGTTCATTGAGAGGTATGGAAATTTTTGGTAACGATTAGCCATTGGAATGGTTAATCATGATCATTTTGGTGCTATGTATGACAAATTTTAGTTGATTCATGGAAAACCATGAAATAGGTAAAGTTTACCTTAAAAATAGATGCTGACAGCAGCAGTGGTGTGGTTTTGAAAAATCACTAAAAATATTAGGAATGGAATTAAATAGTGAATAAATTATGTAATCGAACCTTGATGAATCTATTTTTATAGAAAAGTAACGAAACAATCATATGAGCCGTATTTTATGAGATGTTTAAGTTTTTGTGAAACAGGGCCAGAGCGATTTCTGGATCCCCTATTCCGAAATTGGAAATTCACTATAAATCAGCCAGAGATAATTAGAATTCATGCCCTATATTTACAGATTTCTTTTCAATTCTAGTTTCTTTAGAAAGAAACGGCATAAGTATTGAATCCCTGTACAGGGAGATATCTAAGTCGTAATGCATGAAGGTCAGAGTAGTCGAACCCTGAAACAGGGGAGACTTTAACTAATAAACTGTACTAATTGACTTGACCAAAAATTCTAGAAAAAAATTTGAAGATGGACATATGAGTCTAGTTTCAGGAAAAATTTACGGAACCAATTTTCAAGTTTTTGGAACTCGAGATATGATTTTTAAGGTGACAGTGACGCAGTTAGCCAGCTTGTCTAGAAATTTTAAAATGGACTGTGCAAATAAATGAATTAAGTCTGTTAGCACCTCGTGTTCGACTCCGGCAACGGTCTCGGGTACGGGGTGTTACATATAGAACACACGACCGTGTGCTAGGGAGACGCCCATGTCTCAAACCCGTGTCTGAAATCCTGGGCATTCTGTCAAAACCACACGGCCCAAGAACACACCCGTGTCCTATAACCGTGTCCTTTCCATGGTCAAGAAACATGACCGTGTCTCTTGTCCGTGTACTACTAGCATGCATATTGACTTTTTGACATAGCCTGAGCACACGCCCGTGTGGCCTGCCCGTGTACTAAAATGACTTTACAGTTTTAAGTGCAGGGGATGCACGACCATAACTCACACCCATGGGCGTGAGCCGTGTGTCATACACACCTAGACACACGCCTGTGTGTCTTACCCGTGTGGACAAACTAGGCTATTTCCCAAGCCATTTTGTCACACATTTTGCACAACCTACACAAGATCATGTCAATATACAAATTTCATCACAATGGACACCAATTCATCCATAAAAAGAACATTATATACATTCATCAAAATGAATAATAGCCATTATTCCAGGCTTGATACAAAGTAAAGGGCCTTTGACTTAAAAATACATGAATAATTCTCTTAATACAACATCCTAGTCTAGACCTATACAGGCCACCTTCAAAAATATAAATCAAACTATACCGAGTGATGCGGCTGATAGTGTGATCGATATCTCTGACTTTATGGGATCCTTAAGCTAGCTTGGCAATACTAAAAGAAGAGGGAAAGGAAAAAGAGTAAGCATAAAGCTTAGTAAGTTGCATATAAATAAATATACAACAACAATCTCACCTTTTGTCATCATGCTTATAGCTCAAAGGTAAACATAACTTAACTTACTCATTATCATCTACTCGAGTATCATTTTCTAAATTAAACTCGTTACTCATGCTTATCATATAGGTACCTGTAACACTCACAACATGATCATCATTTCTTTATCAAAATTGAACTATAACTTTCACCATTGAACCGTTTGGAATACTACTGGATATTCTGTGAACCTTCAACATGGGATAAATTGTCGATGCCATATCCCAGACATGGTCTTACACTGGCTCTCATATATGCATGCTGATGCATGTCCCAGACATGTCTTACACTAGCACAACTCTTAGCCAATGCATGTCCCAGACATGTCTTACACTGGCTAACTCTGTCGAGGCCAATGCATGTCACAGACATGTCTTACTCTAGCACTCATAATATGGCTGAAGCATGTCCCAGACATGTCTTACACTAGCCCTCGTCTGGATGCCGATGCCATGTCCCAGACATGGTCTTACACTGGCTCTCATAATGTGGCCGAAGCATGTCCCAGATATGTCTTACACTGGCGCACAAATAACCTAATGTCTTGGCACGAATATCCAGTTCATATCCTACGTTTTCAACGGAATATTTCTACTATCTCAATTATTATAAGGCATTCTCAATTATAACTTAAAGATTCGTACAATATCAATTCAATGACAATATGAATACAAGTATTAACAGTGTAGTTGTATTATTTATCTACAACTTACCTCGATTTACAAAAAGTTCTTAGCTAGTCGGCTTATTCAGATTGCTTGGCTTTGCCCCGGTCTAGGCTCGATTTTGGAAAATCTTGATCTATAATAACAATATGCATCCATTTAGTCACTAAACAAAATTAGGCATTCATAAATTCACAACTTTGGTAAAATGACCATTTTGCCCTTAGGCCTTGGCAAAATGACCATTTTACCCCTATACCCAAAAATAAATTTTTATCAAATTTCTTCGTATTTCAAACCTAGCTAAACTCTTTTTACTACTAGGGCAATCCCAAATTCTCACTATTTCACACACTAACCACCTATTTTGTAACTTATGCGAAATAGTCCCTTTAGGTGATTTCATGCTAACATTTTTCACAAAAGTTGTTTATAACACAACTAGGACTCATATTCTTCCATAAAAAACTCAGCATATATCACAAATACATACATGGAAAAATCCTAAACTCTTGACTATTTTGTAAGATATCACCGTCATTTGAAAGCTCATGCTTCAAGGGTCACAAAAATGCAAAAATCATTAAGAAAAACTATCAAAATCATTTACTTATGAGCGCTTCAAGTTGCTGAAATTTCAAGCTCTTAAACCCCAAATATTTACTATTTTTGGCCAAGAAGGGAGAAATGATGATAGCTCTTTCCTTCTCTTTCTTTTTCTTTTATTAAAAATGAAACTAGTCAAAATTGGAGACCTAAGCTTCACCTAATTTTGCAATTTTGTCTCCCCTCACTCCATGGCCGGCTAACACTATTAAAATTTGTAACACCCCTAAAGTGACCCTAGTCGGAAAGCGGTTTCGGGACCGCTAAACTGAGTCACCAAATTATTTGAATATGATATTTACTGTCTAAAATATGTGATTATGAATGTGTGAAAGTTTTAAGCTTTGATTTAGTAAATTGCATGTGAATTTAGTCAATAGGACTTATGTGTGACACTTTTGAAATACGATAGGTTAATCTATAAGGATCTATTAGTGCATGTAATCAAAGGGGTGGACTTGCATGTCAATTTCCCCCATTTAATTACTAGTGGCCGGCCATGACAAAGGGTGATGGGCAAAACATGTCATAAAACATGTTGTGCTAATGGTTTATGTTAGAAATGATAAAATAATAATGGTTAGTAGGATGATGAAAGAAAAAAAAAGAGATCATCATCCATGTTTCTTCCTAGCCGATTCTAAAGAAAAAAAAAGAGAGAACAAGAGCATTCGGTGATGAAAACAAGTTGTGTTCTCTGATTATTCTTAGCCGAATTGAAAGGAGGAAGAAAGGAGTGAAGCTATCGGTCATCTTAGGTCAATATTAAGGTAAGGAAGTTGATACTAGTTCTTGAAATCCTAGTTGATATTGAGTGAGATATCAAGTTATTGTTGGTAACCCATGTTGAAATTGTGATTTTGGAATAAGTAAGGTTTTCGGCTATGGAGATTAATAAGGGTGATGGTTGTGTTTCATGCTAAATCTAGATGAACAATGGTAGTTGCTTACATCTTGATATTTATGAGTTCCTTTCTTGGTTCTACCTTAGGTCCATAAGTATGATTTATGTTTGTTATATTACTCATGGTTAAAGTGATTCGGCTATGGTTCATGTAAAAATAAAATATACATGATTTGGTATTAAATGATATTAGGTTATATTCGAACATAGAAAGAGTTTAGTTTGGTATGCTTATTACATGGTAGGTAAGATTTGTGTTTTGGATATATGTTTATATTTGGTTAATGATTTGTTCTTGTGAAGTATAAATTTGTAACATGAATTGAGTTGGAAGTTATTATAATGTACTTGTGCATTCGGGTATATGATGAAAATATATGAGGTGGTTATAATCAACTTTGTGATTCGGCTCTTGCACATATATATATTTGCACATGATGTATTGGTATGACATATATATTATCTCAAGGTATATATTTATATATGATGGTGTTTCAGTTATGGAGTAAACGATGGATGCGTATTGAGTTATAATAAATATTTGTTTGATGATATATATATATGTATTCGGCAATGGGATAAAATGTGTATTAAGGTAAGTTTCATGATGATTATGCTTGTGATGTTGGGTTAATATTCGGCATTGAGTAATGTGGGGTAAGGTGATTAATCGGCTATGAAATTAGCTAAATTGAATAGGTATGTTTAATGATATGCTTAGTATAATGTATGATCTTATAACTCGGTTTGGTATTGAGATAAAGGTTAGATGTATGATTGGATTTTGGTATGTGTTAAATTGGTCAATCAAAGATTAAATGATATGTGATTGCCAAATGTGATTGTTAAGTGAATAATATTAGTTAAGTACTTAAACAAATCTATTGTTTTACTTAAGCTTAAGAGCAAAGAGGATCAAAGTCGGATAGCGGAAAAGAGAAAGTAAACGAATAGCCGTGGACATCTAATCGTCGACCACTTCCGAGGTAAGTTTTAAGTGATTAAATGTTGAGTAAATTCAATCATAATAGGACATAATGAGTTGATTTAATAAGATATGATGTGGCCATGATATGTCTTAAACTCAAATGGTAAGTTCATAAGTGTTTGGACTTGGAAATTTAAGAGCAAATTGTAATAATTTGCTTTGGACAGCAGCAGTAACGTGATTTTAGAAAATCACTATAAAATGTTGGTGTGGAATTATAGGCTGAATAAAATATGTAATCAAAGCTTAGTTAGTCTAGTTTCTTATAAAAGAGACCGTGGAGGCAAAGAAATTTCCTATAACGAGATATTTAAAGTTGTGTGGGACAGTGTCAAAATGACTCCGAAATCCCCTGTTCTGTGTTTTGAAAATCATTATAATTTGTACAAAAATGGTTATAAGATAGGATTTATATGCTTAGACTCCTTAATGAGTCTAGTTTCAAATGAAGTCAAATAGAACACATTATGAATTCTGTACAATGAAAAATTTGATTCGTAGTGAAGAATGGTCAGATTAGTCAAATAGTGAAACAGGGGAAATTTTAAGAAAAATCTGGCATTGATTGGCCAAACCTAAAATTCTGGAAATTTTATGTATGGACGATATACGAGTCTATATTCAGGGAAAATTAACGGAAAGTGATTTGGAGTTTTGTAACTCCATTTATAAATAATTTAGTGACTATTTCACAGGAAAACAGCTCGTAGTGAATATGTGATTTTGTTGTAAACATGGATAAAACTTGTTTTAGTTGCTCATAAGCTATTGATTAAACTCATACGTGAATTCTAAATCGTGATATTGTAAAACGATATATGAGTGTTAGACGGATCTTTGATATTAAAATTTGTGAAATTGTAAGTTTATGAGTATTCGAATATGAAATGATAGTATGGCGTGAAATTGAATTATTCATTGGAAAATGATTGATGTAGATTCGGCCAAGACAAAGTGTATACATGATAGTATATGTGGTATGTGAAGTATATTTGGATAATTGTGATGTGAATACATGAAAATTTATATTTTGATTTAGGATTTTATGTGATGAATGTGAACATGCATATATGTGATAAGGCCGAATGGCCAATGTGATGAATGTGAGCATGCATATGTGTGATAAGGCCGAATGGCCAATGTGGTGAATATGAACATGCATATGTGGTAAAGCCGAATGGTCAATGTGAAATATATATATATGAGATATGCATATGTGGTAAAGCCGAATGGTCAATGTGAAATATATATATGAGATATGTATATGTGGTAAAGCCGAATGGCTAGTGTGAAATATGTAGGCGATGTGCGTATATTGTGGCCGAACGACCAAATGTGAAAGGTGTGTATTATTAGATATTTGATGAGGCAAATGAATTACAAATATGACAGTCGATGTGAATGTTGTAACATGTGATTAAATGTACATGAAACTTGGAAATATATTCCGGGTAAGACCCGATGACTACGTGTGGAGATTATGTCCGGGTAAGACCCGATGACTACGTGTGTAGATTTTGTCCAGGTAAGACCCGATAACTTCGTGTGGAGATTTCATCTGAGCTAAAGGTCTCACCGATAATCCAAGTAGAGGTTAAAGCTATAAGACTTCGTAATAAGAATTGCTTATAAATATATTTAATGCGAAAGGTTAAACAGGTATGTACTCCAAGTTTATATGTGAGCTTGATTTGAACTAAATCATAAGGTAGTTATGTGATGCATACGAGAGCAATCTATGAGACTATTCCTATGATTATGTGACATCGGATTAGTGTGAGAGGTTATGTGAAATCATACAATATATCTATGTCACATGAGCTCACTTTTATGTGAAAGTTTATCTGCCTATTGTATATGATGAGATGTGCACATTCGGTAAAGGGATGGTATGCCCGAAGGAAGAGTGAAATAAAATATACGAACAACTATGTTATAATTTGATTGTTATCTGTTGACACTGCTTAAAACTTACTAAGCATTGTAATGCTCACTTCGTTTACTATGTTTCCTCTGTTTTATAGATCTCATTGCGAAGCTACAGGCTCGGGGATCGTCAGCAACTAGTCACACTATCACTATCCACCGCTTGTTACTGTTATGTTTAGAATTATTTTATGGCATGTATAGAATAGACTAGTGGCGGAAGAATAATTTTGGTTAATGTATATAAGCCATGCGAAAATGGCATCTTTTGAATGTTTACTTAGTGAAGTTTAAATTTTACCTCTGGCTGTGCTTAGTACTTATTTAAATGAACGATCTTTATTTCAAGAAAAAGTTCAAAATTTTACTGTTCTGACATGAGTTACAAGTCCGGTAATGCCCCTTACCTATTCTGGCGACGGTTACGGGATAGGGGTGTTACATTTTATTGGTATCAGAGCTACAGTTTAGTCGATTCTAGGACTAACGTAGCATGCGTGAGTCTATTTATACATGCCATAAAGTGATAAAATGATAGTGTGATGATTTTTGACTATTAAAATATGTTTGCTGTATTGTAATGAATCTTGATCCCGATCGAGCTGTAGCAAGCTTCTGACTATGAGAATTTGTGACATAACTATACTTAGATATGCCTAAATTATTAAGTTGATCAGGTACGTATCATGTACTCGTATTTGAATTTCGATTTGGATTGAATTATAAGGGTATAAGTGATGCAATTTTGAAAGAGTGTTATGACTATAAATGTGATTTTTGTATGTGGCTATGGAACTGGAAGTTGAATGGTCGATAAGCATGTTGCGTTTGTATTCAAGTAATGTAAATGATATACTAATGTGTATTGCTATATGTGTATATGTACATGAGAATTGAGAGTGATATATCCGGGCTAAGTCCCGAAGAGCATTCGTGCTAGTGATATATCGGGGCTAAGTCCCAAAGAGCATTCGTGCTAGTGATATATCCGGGCTAAATCCCGAAGAGCATTCGTGCTAGTGATATATCCGGGCTAAGTCCCGAAGAGCATTCGTGCTAGTGATGTATCCGGGCTAAGTCCCGAAGAGCATTCGTGCTAGTGATATATCCGGGCTAAGTCCCGAAGAGCATTCGTGCTAGTGATGTATCCGGACTAAGTCCCGGAGAGCATTCGTGCTGGTGTTATATCCGGGCTAGGTCCCGAAGAGCAATCATGCTGGTGACGTGTATTCGGGCCTTCGTGCCTAGTAGGCTTCGTGCCGGTAATTTGAGCAAAGTTTAAGTGTCCATTACTATACAAATTCAATTTACATGAGATGATATGTTTAAAAGTGTACATACATGATGTTTATAGACTTGGTTAAGTCATTTCAATGTGTAATAACGAATGAATAAGAGCACTATGTGTGTGAATGATTAGAGGCACTGTGTGTGTGCGAATTCCTTTAACCGAGCACTATGAGTGCGAGATCGGTCAGTGGGCACTAAGTGTGTGAAGTGGAATTCATGTAAGACCTCGTCTGGGACGAAGGCATTGATTTGAGATAGTGTGTAAGACCATGTCTGGGACATGGCATCGGCTCGATATGTGAGAATATGTAAGACCATATCTAGGATATGGCATTGTAAGAGCTATATGTGCTTAATGAGTATCCGTAATGATTTCGAATAATTCAACGGGTATATTTAAGATGATAAATAAAGTAAGATCAGAATAAGTGATACAGGTATGTACGGAAGGTATGTGAAAATCAAATGAAAGTAAAAATTTGTGAGTTCATATTATATTATGTTATGTATACTAAATAAGTGAATACGTAAAAAGATGGTGGATATGTTGTTAAGAAATGAATTCATGTTATAAATGTGTTACAGATTTAGTTTATGGAATGCTTGGTATATGAAGTCATATGTGCTATTGCTAAATGACCCTTATTTTTTTTTTGTTAATCATATTCAAGAAATTATTTCGATTAAGTTCGACATTTGAAAGTCTGTAAGAATTTTTGATGAATTCTGATAATTTTGGATATATGGGTTATGTGCTAAAATAAATCCCATGCCGGTATACTATATGAGGCTTTATGCCAAATCGATTGTATACGGGTATCGTTAACGGTGATTGAATGTGCTAAATGAATTCAATGTTCAAGTATGTGGAAGTTGATTTTCTGTTGGAAATAGGTTAAGTTGAATAGTGAGATATGATGGAGTTATAAAGGATATTTATTGGGATGTTTGAGTATATGTGTACTTTTGGTCAGGTTACAGCTTATACATGAATGAAAATGTGGGTTACAAATATGTGGGTTGATGATGTGAATTATACATGTTAATATGTGCTTAATATGTGTTTGAAATGCATTTGTGAATTAAGTTAAGTGATTATTGCTTATGAAATCAAGAAAATGAGATATATGTGCATACTTGTAGAAATGTTTATGTATTTGTTTTAAGATAAGAAAATGATTTTATAGATCGATGCGAAATCAATAATGAATTACAATTGCTATCGATGAGCTAATGTTTATATGAATATAATTCAATAAGAGGACGTTATCCTAAACTATGCATCGGTAGAAATTTTCGGGGACGAAAATCCCTAAAGGGGGGAAGAGTTGTGACACCCCTAAAGTGACCCTAGTCGGAAAGCGATTTCGGGACCGCTAAACCGAGTCACCAAATTATTTGAATATGATATTTATTGTCTAAAATATGTGATTATGAATGTGTGAAAGTTTTAAGCTTTGATTTAGTAAATTGCATGTGAATTTAGTCAATAGGACTTATGTGTGACACTTTTGAAATACGATAGGTTAATCTATAAGGATCTATTAGTGCATGTAATCAAAGGGGTGGACTTGCATGTCAATTTCCCCCATTTAATTACTAGTGGCCGGCCATGACAAAGGGTGATGGGCAAAACATGTCATAAAACATGTTGTGCTAATGGTTTATGTTAGAAATGATAAAATAATAATGGTTAGTAGGATGATGAAAGAAAAAAAAAAGAGATCATCATCCATGTTTCTTCCTAGCCGATTCTAAAGAAAAAAAAAGAGAGAACAAGAGCATTCGGTGATGAAAACAAGTTGTGTTCTTTGATTATTCTTAGCCGAATTGAAAGGAGGAAGAAAGGAGTGAAGCAATCGGTCATCTTAGGTCAATATTAAGGTAAGGAAGTTGATACTAGTTCTTGAAATCCTAGTTGATATTGAGTGAGATATCAAGTTATTGTTGGTAACCCATGTTGAAATTGTGATTTTGGAATAAGTAAGGTTTTCGGCTATGGAGATTAATAAGGGTGATGGTTGTGTTCCATGCTAAATCTAGATGAACAATGGTAGTTGCTTACATCTTGATATTTATGAGTTCCTTTCTTGGTTCTACCTTAGGTCCATAAGTATGATTTATGTTTGTTATATTACTCATGGTTAAAGTGATTCGGCTATGGTTCATGTAAAAATAAAATATACATGATTTGGTATTAAATGATATTAGGTTATATTCGAACATAGAAAGAGTTTAGTTTGGTATGCTTATTACATGGTAGGTAAGATTTGTGTTTTGGATATATGTTTATATTTGGTTAATGATTTGTTCTTGTGAAGTATAAATTTGTAACATGAATTGAGTTGGAAGTTATTATAATGTACTTGTGCATTCGGGTATATGATGAAAATATATGAGGTGGTTATAATCAACTTTGTGATTCGGCTCTTGCACATATATATATTTGCACATGATGTATTGGTATGACATATATATTATCTCAAGGTATATATTTATATATGATGGTGTTTCAGTTATGGAGTAAACAATGGATGCGTATTGAGTTATAATAAATATTTGTTTGATGATATATATATGTATTCGGCAATGGGATAAAATGTGTATTAAGGTAAGTTTCATGGTGATTATGCTTGTGATGTTGGGTTAATATTCGGCATTGAGTAATGTGGGGTAAGGTGATTAATCAGCTATGAAATTAGCTAAATTGAATAGGTATGTTTAATGATATGCTTAGTATAATGTATGATCTTATAACTCGGTTGGTATTGAGATAAAGGTTAGATGTATGATTGGATTTTGGTATGTGTTAAATTGGTCAATCAAAGATTAAATGATATGTGATTGCCAAATGTGATTGTTAAGTGAATAATATTAGTTAAGTACTTAAACAAATCTATTGTTTTACTTAAGCTTAAGAGCAAAGAGGATCAAAGTCGATAGGGGAAAAGAGAAAGTAAACGAATAGCCGTGGACATCTAATCGTCGACCACTTCCGAGGTAAGTTTTAAGTGATTAAACGTTGAGTAAATTCAATCATAATAGGACATAATAGTTGATTTAATAAGATATGATGTGGCCATGATATGTCTTAAACTCAAATGGTAAGTTCATAAGTGTTTGGACTTGGAAATTTAAGAGCAAATTGTAATAATTTGCTTTGGACAGCAGCAGTAACGTGATTTTAGAAAATCACTATAAAATGTTGGTGTGGAATTATAGGCTGAATAAAATATGTAATCAAAGCTTAGTTAGTCTAGTTTCTTATAAAAGAGACCGTGGAAGCAAAGAAATTTCCTATAAAGAGATATTTAAAGTTGTGTGGGATAGTGTCAAATACTCCAAAATCCCCTGTTCATTTTTGGAAAATCATTATAATTTGTACAAAAATGGTTATAAGATAAGATTTATATGCTTAGACTCCTTAATGAGTCTAGTTTCAAATGAAATCAAATAGAACACATTATGAATTCTGTACAATGAAAAATTTGATTCGTAGTGAAGAATGGTCAGATTAGTCAAACAGTGAAACAGGGGAAATTTAAGAAAATCTGGTATTGATTGGCCAAACCTAAAATTCTAGGAAATTTTATGATGGAAGATATACGAGTTATATTCAGGGAAAATTAACGGCAAGTGATTTGGAGTTTTGTAGCTCCATTTATAAATAATTTAGTGACTATTGCTCAGGAAAACAGCTCGTAGTGAATATGTGATTTTGTTGTAAACATGGATAAAACTTGTTTTAGTTGCTCATAAGCTATTGATTAAACCCATACGTGAATTCTAAATCGTGATATTGTAAAACGATATATGAGTGTTAGACGGTTCTTTGATATTAAAATTTGTGAAATTGTAAGTTTATGAGTATTCGAATATGAAATGATAGTATGGCGTGAAATTGAATTATTCATTGGAAAATGATTGATGTAGATTCGGCCAAGACAAAGTGTATACATGAAGTATATGTGGTATGTGAAGTATATTTGGATAATTGTGATGTGAATACATGAAAATTTATATTTTGATTTAGGATTTTATGTGATGAATGTGAACATCATATATGTGATAAGGCCGAATGGCCAATGTGATGAATGTGAGCATGCATATGTGTGATAAGGCCAATGGCCAATGTGGTGAATATGAACATGCATATGTGGTAAAGCCGAATGGTCAATGTGAAATATATATATGAGATATGCATATGTGGTAAAGCCGAATGGTCAATGTGAAATATATATATGAGATATGTATATGTGGTAAAGTCGAATGGCTAGTGTGAAATATGTAGGCGATGTGCGTATATTGTGGCCGAACGACCAAATGTGAAAGGTGTGTATTATTAGATATTTGATGAGGAAATGAATTACAAATATGACAGTCGATGTGAATGTTGTAACATGTGATTAAATGTACATGAAACTTGGAAATATATTCCGGGTAAGACCCGATGACTACGTGTGGAGATTATGTCCGGGTAAGACCCGATGACTACGTGTGGAGATTTTGTCCGGGTAAGACCCGATAACTTCGTGTGGAGATTTCGTCTGAGCTAAAGGTCTCCGATAATCCAAGTAGAGGTTAAAGCTATAAGACTTCGTAATAAGAATTGCTTATAAATATATTCAATGCGAAAGGTTAAACAGGTATGTACTCCAAGTTTATATGTGAGCTTGATTTGAACTAAATCATAAGGTAGTTATGTGATGCATACGAGAGCAATCTATGAGACTATTCCTATGATTATGTGACATCGGATCAGTGTGAGAGGTTATGTGAAATCATACAATATATCTATGTCACATGAGCTCACTTTTATGTGAAAGTTTATCTGCCTATTGTATATGATGAGATGTGCGTATTCGGTAAAGGGATGGTATGCCCGAAGGAAGAGTGAAATAAAATATACGAACAACTATGTTATAATTTGATTGTTATCTGTTGACACTGCTTAAAACTTACTAAGCATTGTAATGCTCACTCCGTTTACTCTGTTTCCTCTGTTTTATAGATCTCATTGCGAAGCTACAGGCTCGGGGATCGTCAGCAACTAGTCACACTATCACTATCCACCGCTTGTTACTGTTATGTTTAGAATTATTTTATGGCATGTATAGAATAAACTAGTGGCGGAAGAATATTTTTGGTTAATGTATATAAGCCATGCGAAAATGGCATCTTTTGAATGTTTACTTAGTGAAGTTTAAATTTTACCTCTGGCTGTGCTTAGTACTTATTTAAATGAACGATCTTTATTTCAAGAAAAAGTTCAAAATTTTACTGTTCTGACATGAGTTACTAGTCCGGTAATGCCCCTTACCTATTCTGGCGACGGTTAAGGATAGGGGTGTTATTATATGGCATGGTTGGTGCTAATATTGGTTACCGATAAATGCAAATGATAATGATTTCATAGATGAGTAAATCATAGGACTAATTAAGTTCTTGTTAGATTGTTAAAGTGTAATGTGGTTGTTTTAGATATCTTGTTGTGGTTGAATTGGCTTTGTGTTGCCGTGTGAATAGATGTTTTGGTATTGTTTTGTAGGTTGGTGTAAGTAAGGGTGGCAAAAAGGCGTGGTAGATAGCCTATTTTTGTCAACACGACTAGACACACGGGCGTGTACGACTCACGGTGAGCCCAATGGGAGTGTTGTTCGGCCGTGTGTCCCCTACTCCTCGAATTTACAGGTCAGTATGCATGGTAGTAAACACACGGGCAGAGACACAACCATGTGTCTCAGTCGTGTGGAGAACACGGGCCTTGGCCGTGTGTCCCTAATTGGTTGATGACGTCAGAAACAGAATGTCAAGGTTTTTACACACGGGATGCAACACGGGCATGTCATGACAGTGTGAGGGACACAGGCTATAGACACGGGCTTGTGCTCGGCCATGTGAAAACCCCTGTAGGTTCAAATTTGAAATTTAATTCACACGGGTTTGGAGCACGGGCGTGTCCCCTTGTGCTTAGGCCGTTTGAACTACACGGGCCTTAGCACAGCCATGTCAAAATGGCCACACGGGCGTGTGCCCTTGTTTCAATTGATATTTTTTCAAAGTTTTCAGAGGTGTTCGGATTAACCCCAAATCATTTCCAAAGTGTGTTTTGGGCCTCGTAGGCCCATATTAAGAATTTCTAGAAATGATTATATGACCCAAAATGATTGTATGCATATGTTTAAGTTAGGTAATGCGTCATGCCCAGTCTCGGCCTCAGACTCGGGTAAAGGGTGTTACATTTAGTGGTATCAGAGCTATGGTTTAGTCGATTCTAGGACTAACCTAGGTGAGTACGAGTCTAGCTATACGTGCCATAATTGTTTATTGATAGTGTGACAATTCCTGACGAAATAAATTATATTTTTATTTAGAGTAAATGGATCCTAACATGGGTACAGCGGATGACGTGGAAAGTAATGCGTCGACTCCCGCTAAAGGGACTGCACCGGTAGATAGTGGGCCCGTGACAATGAGTCAGGGCGGAGGGGCTAGGGAAGCTTACCTCCATATGATGGACGCTTGGTACTCGAAGTTTATTCGTGCGAATCCAAATACTCCACCTCCCCCACCTCTCTCAATTCCTCAACCCATCCCTATAGCTCCTCAAAGAGCAGAAATGGCTAGAAGAGATAAATCTCCAGTAGACAGAATCCGTAAGCATAGGGTTGAGGAATTTCAAGCAAATATCGATGATGACCCAGAGAGGGCCGAGTTTTGGTTTGAAAATACCTTTAGGGTATTTGACGAGTTTTCGTGCACACCGGAGGAATGTATAAAGTGTGTAGTGTCACTCCTCTAAGATTCAGTTTATCAATGGTGGAATACCCTCGTGTCGGTGGTACCAAGAGAGAGAATAACTTGGGATTTCTTCCAATAAGAGTTCCGTAAAAAATATATTAGTCAAAGGTTCATAGATCAAAAGAGGAAAGAATTCCTTGAGCTGAAGTAAGGCCGTATGACAATGACGGAGTACGAGCGTAAGTTTGTGAGGCTCAGCAAATTTAGGCAAGAGAGCGTATCTACAGAAGCCATCATGTACAGGAGGTTTGAAGATGGTCTGAGCAAAAACATCCATTTATTAGTTGGTATCTTAAAGTTGAGGGAGTCCATGGTAGTTGTCGAGAGAGCATGCAAGCCTGAAGAACTGGCCAAAGAGAAGAGAAGAGCTGATATCAAGTCTCGTGACTCAAAGAAAAGATAGATGGGGAAATTACATCAAACCTCATCCAAGAGATTAAGAGAGTTTCCCATTCGATCAAGCGCATTAGTGGGATTCTTGAGCAAAAGCAAGAATAAGCAGTATGCGGTGACAAAAGCCCAAACTACTTCTATCGCGAGTGTTGGTAGTGCTTGCCCGAATCGACCAGAATGTCCTTAGTGCGGTAGACGTCATTTCAGTGAGTGCTGAAGTAATGAAAGAGGCTATTTTAAATATGGGTTGTTGGACCATTTTATTCGTGGCTGTCCTGAGATGGTCAAGAAAAATAAGGATCAGAGCGTGAGAACAGGTAACGCTCCTTCAAGGGGTAGACCACATAAGAACCTAGGAAGTGGGGCTAGCAGTATAGGTGAACCTAGAGATGCTACTGTAAGGTCCGAGGGCAGAGTGCCTGCAAGGACTTATGCTATATGTGCCCGTGAAGAGGCAGAGTCTCCCGATGTGGCTACAGGTACCTTTTCTATCCGTGGTATATATGTCATTGGTTTGATTGACCCGGGGTCTACCCATTCCTATATTTGTATGAATTAGATACCCCGTATGAATGTGATAGTCGAGTCCATTGAATTTGTGGTAAAAGTCTCCAACCTGTTAGGCAAACATGTGTTAGTTGACCAAGTATGTAGAAATTGTCATTTGACAATTAAAGGTCATTGTTTTCTGGCTAACTTGATGTCATTGCCGTTTAATGAATTTGATGTAATTCTTGGGATGGATTGGCTAATTTCTGATGGTGTTGTAGTGGATTGTGGATGAAAAGTGATTGAGTTGAAATGTGGAAGCGGGGATGTTCTTTGGGTTGAATCAGGTGAATTGGACAATTCGCCTGTAGTAATATCGTCCATGTCGGCAGTGACATATTTGAGAAAAGCGTATGAAGCTTACCTCACTTTTGTATTGAATACTCAAACATCTGAATTGAAGATTGAGTCAGTACCAGTAGTATGTGAGTTCACAGATGTGTTTCCGGAGGAATTACCCAGATTGCCTTCTGTAACGACCTGAATTTTGGGCCTAGAAGTATTAGGTCTTGAGCATGGGAACAGCCGGGTGGCTGCATATAAATATTTAGTTGTGCAAGAAAGGAATACAAATACATGGCTACTTTAGTGGTTAAGTGTTCCGGGAAGTGTCTGAGAAGTCTTGGGTTCAAGCCTAAGCAAGTGCAAAAAGTTTTATTTTTAAAGGAATAAGCACTGTCTCTAGACAGTAGGCTTTTAACTAAAAATCGGTGAAGCATGTCATGAAAAGGCCTACTGATCTAGAGGATAGGGGCGTGTGGAGTGTTCCAAGGGGTCTGAGGTTCAAGTCCTACTTGACGCAAGGGAGTGTTTTATTTTGCTAAAAATGCTACGGAGGAGTTATGGTTTGATTGGAACATTAAGGTGTTTGAGTGGAATTCAAACTGAGTAGTTGGGGGAGGAGTGATTAGTTGAGGGATTTGAGGGGGATTTTAGGAGAGATTAGGGGAGGAAACAGTGGGATTTGAAATATAGAGAAGTTGTGCTGAAATGAGGACTCTAACCACTCAGATTTTGGCTAAGGAATAGTAGGATTTTTCTCTTCTCATTATTGGTTCTGACTTGCACGTTTTTGCTTTATTTCCTTCCTTTGGTGCTGAAGTTTGCTTCTTCTCATTTTTGATTGAGGGTGAGTATGGCTGTTGTTAGTTCGGATATTTGTCATTTCAGGTCTATTTTGATTTTGCTCTCTATAACAGTGCCCTTACTGATCAACTGTCTTCTCTCCTTCTCTTTCTTTTTTCTTTCGGGTTTTTGTTCTTGATTCCATTGGCCGATTGCTTCCCTCTTCATCCCTTCTCAATAAGAGTTTGCCTTGGCCAATTCTCTGCACCCCACTCCCTCACTCAAGGATTAGCCGAATGCTCATTCTTTCCCTCCTTCGATTCTTTTTGGTGTTAACAGATTTCTTCTCTTTTCATTGTGCTATTCTGACCGAATACCCCTTCATTTCTCTCTCAATTCTGTCCCCTTTTCACCTTGCACCTTGGCTGAATATTTAGTCTCCCTCAATCAATTCTCTCTTGGCGGAATTCTTCATTTGTCTCGAATAGAGGTGTGATTGTTGAATCTTGAGCCTCGGTTCGAGTGGGTACTTCTGGGGGGTAGGCCGAATTCTACTATCTTTTATTCTTACTCTACGCTCTCGGTAAGTTGCTATTCACGTGGTTTGATTATTTGCATGTATCGTCTTAGTTAACTGATGGCGATTGGGATGCATGAGGTATTTAAAGATTTCGAGCGATCTCTTGCAACAGTTTTAGTGTGTGATCGATATAGACAAGTGATAGGTAATCTTATGAATAAGTGCTTCTAATTAGAGTTCGCTTTGAATCTTTTGTTAGCTTATTAACCGAAGCTTCTGTTTGAAATATGTTGGAGTGCTCGTGGGCTGATTCGTACGTTTTCACAACAAGGTATGAAACCACACTACTGTAAACGTAGATCGACAAAAGCCGAAAAAGTATGACTATTGATGCTACACGAGCGTGCACTCGCTTGTGTGGTAATCTGAATGCATAGATGTGGGCGTTTGATCGTAGAGACCACCATGAGCGAATTTATGAACGTGGGCCATTTTGGGTCACGTTGGGCCGAAATGGGCCGTTTAGGCACCATGGGCATGTGGGCCCCACACGGATAAACCACACTCAAAAGTGTGGAGAATACTGGGTCAGGCTGTGTAGCTTACATGGCCAAGGCTATTTCTAAGCTTTGTGGGCCACACAGGCGTGTGGGCCTACATGGGTCCGTAATATGGGCCTTAGGCCCATTTTCATTGTTTGAATGTTAAGGTTGCACGAGTCGCCCGAGACGACTGTGACCTACTTTTGGGTCGGTAAGTGTACCTAGATCCCCTAGTGTATACTGAAATGCCCCCACATGGTTAATTGACAGTTTTGCTTGTATATGCTAAGATGACTGTTTTGCCCCTATGTGATGTATGTTTATATTTTAGCATACTATTTGTAACTGTATTGAGTACATGTATAATATTATGATATGACATGGCACGTTACATGATGCATTGCATGGGAATGGGTTTATATATGATTGGAGGAAGTGTACTATACTGGCAACTTTGCTGCAAATCACTGATGGCTCTAAGCCTATTATACTGGCAACTCTTCTGCAAATACTATTTAGTGCTGCAACCGGTGCTATATTTTTGGTGTGTAGGGATACGTGGGTTGGTTTTATCCCCACATGGTGTGTAGGGTTGGACGGAGATGGAGTGTAGAGGCTGGATGGGTAGGACTTGCATACTGTTTACTATTATTGCACTATTTACTATTACTGCAAAGGGCCAAGGCCCAAACATATGTCTGTTTCTGTATTGAGATGGGCTAAAGCCCAAACTGATATTGCCACTGTTACTAAAAAGGGCTTAGGCCCAGACGTATTTACTCACTGTATGTTTGACTGTTTGCTTTTTAAGGGATTACACACTGAGTTTTCATAAACTCACCCTTCTGCATATCTGTGCAGGTAATCCATAAGTGGATCGGTGCTGCGAGAGACTCGAAGGTGGCCACACAACAGCTTATGCTCTCATATTTGTCTTTTAATTTATAAGTAGTTTAATTTGGGAATTTTTATGTAATAAGGCCTCTTTGGATTTTATTTTTAATTTGGGGATTTATATTTGTTTTGCTTTAATACTACTAGTAATAGGAAAAACACGCGGGTTTTCAAAAAGACAAATGTTTTCAAAAATACCATGAATACGTAAACGGTTTTAAAAGCTACCACAAGAAAACAACGTTTTACAAGTAAATGCTAGTACGCAGCTGTTTTAAAGAGCTTCCTCTACAAAAAAGATTTTGAAATTAATAACGTTTTAAAGTAAATACTTTTGATAATGATGCAAGTTTTAAACTCATCTTTTAGATCACACAAAGAGGCTTAGTAAAGATTGGGCTTTTCAAACGATATTACACTTTACGAAAAAACACTTCAATGTGACATAGCCAGATTCGGCCATAACGTCTAGGCCGGGTTTGGGGTGTTACACTTTTGGTGAAGAAAGTTGAATTTGGAATTGAATTAGTCCCTGGTACGGTATCCATCTCAATTGCTCCATATAGGATGGCTCCCACAGAGTTAAAGGAGTTGAAAGTCTAGCTACAAGAGTTAACGGATAAAGGTTTTGCGAGACTGAGCTTTTCTCTGTGGGGTGCTTCGATACTTTTTGTGAAAAAGAAAGACGGGTCGATGAGGTTATGTATAGACAACAGACAACTTAACAAGGTGACTGTAAAGAACAAGTATACCTTGCCAAGGATAGACGATTTGTTTGACCAATTGAAAGGAGCCACCGTGTTTTTCAAGATAGACTTGAGGTCTGGTTATTACCAGCTCAGAGTAAAGGAGCAAGATGTACCAAAAACCAAGCTTAGGACAAGGTATGGGCACTATGAGTTCCTTATCATGCCCTATGGTTTCACAAATACCCATGCGGTATTTATGGATTTGATGAATCGCATTTTTTGGCCTTATTTGGTTAAGTTCGTGGTGGTTTTTATCGATGATATATTGATTTATTCTCGAGATGCAAGTGAACATATAGAGCATTTGAGAACGATTTTGCAAACCCTGAGAGCTAAGTAATTGTATGCTAAGTTTAGCAAAAGTGAGTTTTGGCTCCGAGAGGTTGGATTCTTAGGACACATCATGTCGAGTGATGGAATTAGAGTTGACCCAAGTAAGATATCGACTATTGTAGAGTGGAAACCGCCGAGGAATGTGTCGGAGATTAGAAGCTTTCTGGGCTTAGCCGGGTAGTACATAAGATTTATTAAAGGATTCTCGATGATAGCTACTCGATGACTAGACTGCTACAAAAAGAGGTCAAGTTCGAATGGAATGATAAGTGCCAACAGAATTTTGATAAGCTAAAGGCTTTGTTGACCGCAGCCCCAGTTTTAGTGCAACCGAAATCGGGAAAAAAGATTATGGTGTATAGTGATGCATCCTTGAATGGATTAGGGTGCGTGCTCATGCAGGAAGGCAAGGTAATAGCCTATACCTTGAGACAGCTAAAGCCATACGAGAAAAACTACCGACGCATGATTTAGAGTTAGCCGCAATTATGTTTGCGTTAAAAATTTGGAGACACCATTTGTACGGCGAGAGATGCTGAGTATTTATTGACCATAAGAGTTTAAAGTATTTGATGACTCAAAGGGAGCTGAATCTATGGCAGCGAAGATGGTTGGAGTTGATAAAAGATTATGAGTTGGTGATTGACTTCCACCCCGGAAAGGCAAATGTAGTCACCGATGCATTGAGTAGGAAATCATTATTCGCTTTAACGGCTATGAATACTCAATTGATTGTGACTGATGATGGTTCTATTCTAGCCGAGATGAGTGCTAGACCGATGTTCCTTTAAGATATTTTTGAAGCTTAGAAAGGTGATAAGGATTTGCATGCTAAGATAGCTCAGTGCAATACGGGTAATGAATCATAATTTCATTTGGTACCGACGGTTGTATGATGTACTGAGACAGGATTTGTGTACTCAAGGACAATGAAATTATTCAGAGGATTTTATGGGAGGCACACAGTGGTTGCTTGTCTATCCATCCGGGTAGTGTGAAAATGTATAATGACTTGAAGAAAATGTACTGGTGGTCAGGAATGAAAAGAGACATTTCAGAGTTTGTTTCTAAGTGTCTAATTTGTCAGCAAGTGAAGGCTGAACACCATGTACCTTCTGGTTTACTTCAACCTGTGATGGTTCCCGAGTGGAAATGAGACCGTCTAACCATGGATTTCATGTCGGGGTTACCGTTGGCGCCAAGGAAAAAGGGTTCTGTTTGGGTGATTGTTGATAGATTAACAAAGTCGGCACATTTTATACCAGTGCGTACCGACTATTTCCTTGAGAAATTGGCTGAATTGTATGTTTTCGAGATCATAAGACTTTATGGAGTACCCTTGTCAATTATTTCTGATAGAGATCCGAGACTTACCTCACGGTTTGGGAAAAAAGTTACAAGAGGCATTGGGAACAAAATTGAATTTCAGCACAATATTCACCCGTAAATCGACGGTCAGTCAAAAAGAGTGATTCAGATCTTAGAAGACATGTTACGGTGTTGTGTTCTCGAGTTTCAAGGTAGTTGGGAAAAGTACTTACCATTGGTAGAATTTGCCTACAACAATAGTTATCAGTCAAGTCTGAAAATGACGCCTTTTGAGGCTTTATATGGACGCAAGTGTAGGATGCCTTTATATTGGACTAAACTTAAAGAAAATCAGATTCACGGGGTCAACTTAGTCAAAGAAACCGAAGAGAAAGTTAAGGTGATTCGTGACTGTTTGAAGGCCGCTTCGGATAAACAAAAATCCTACGCAGATTTGAAACGAATGGAAATTGAGTTTCAAGTCAGTGATAGGGTGTTTTTGAAAGTATCCCCATGGAGGAAAGTCCTCAGATTCTGTAGAAAAGGCAAGCTAAGTCCTCGTTTCATAGGACCTTATGAGATTACCGAAAGAGTAGGGCCTATCGATTGGCTTTGCCATCGAATTGGAAAAGATTCACGACGTGTTTCATGTGTCCATGTTACGTCGATATTGATCAAACCCTTCGTATGTGATTGCGCCAACTGAGGTTGAGATTCAGCTTGATATGACTTATGGCGAAAAGTCGATTAAGATTTTAGCTCGGGAGGTTAAACAATTGAGGAATAAAAGTATAGAACTCGTGAAAGTTTTGTGGCATAGACTTGGAGTCGAGGAAGCCACATAGGAACCCGAGGAGACCATGAGAGATCAATACCCTAACTTATTCACCGGTAAGATTTTTGGGGATGAAAATCCCTAAGGGGGAGAATTGTAACAGCCTAATTTTGGGTCTAGTTGGGACAGTTGTTTTGGAACCACAAATTTGAGGCTGAGAAATTATTTTTATTATTATTTTAGTGTCATAGTATGATTATGCGAGTGCATGAAAATTTTTGTGAATTAATTTTAGCGATTGGGAGCCTAATTACGAAAAAGGACTAAATCGCATAAAGGGAGAAAGTTTTGTTCTAATAGTCAAAGGTATTAAATATCTAGAGAACCAAAATAGGGGGTCTCTAAAGTGCAATTAAGCCCTTAAATATAGGCTGGCCAACCATGGAGACAAAGATGAGACAATTTTCAACGTTGGGTGAAAATTTGGTGGCTTATTTGACTAATGATAAAATAGAATAAACAAAGGATAATATCATCTCTTTTTCATCTTCTTTTTCACCAAATTTTTAGCAATAGTAAGGGATTTGAAGCTTTAAAATTTCAGCCAAGCTATCTCCTTGCAAGTAAGTGATTTAGATGCCTATTTTTTATAATCTTTGTACTTTTAGAACCCTTGTAGCATAAGCTAGCTAATAGGGGGACTATTTTGTGAAATAGTTAATAGTCTAAGGATTTGCTATGAAAGGATTTATAATATTTTCTGAGTTTTTATGGAAAGAAATGAATCTTAGTTGTTTAATAAACAACTTTTGTGAAGAGATGTTCTTGAAAAACACCTAAAAAGGACTAGTTTGTAGTAATTGCAAAATAAATAGTAATATGGTTAAATAATGGAAATTTTGGATTACTATAAGAGTAATAATGGTTCGGCTAGGCTTAAGACATGAAGAAATTCCATAAAAATTGATTTTCGAGCGTAAGGGTAAAATGGTCATTTTGTGAAAGTTTAGGGGCAAAATGGATATTTTGCCAAAAATTTGAATTTTTGATTTTATAAATTTATTTAGTGATTAAATGAGCAAATTTTTATTGTTTTAGATCAAGAAATACAAAATCTAAACCTAGCCCGGGGGAAGGCTAAGCAAGTAGATTAAATCAACTAGTCGCCTACGTTTTGTAATCCGAGGTAAGTTGTATGTTAGTAATGCAACTATATTGTTATGAATTCTGATTGAATTGATATTGCATAAATTGTTTTGATTGTGAATATGAGTATGCATGTTGAGAAATTAATGTAATAAAGACTTCCGGTTGAACATTAGGAATAGAATTGGATATTCATGCCATGACATTGGGTGATATGTGTGCTAGTGTAAGACATGTTTGGGACATGCATAGGCCTCAAGATATACAAGCTAGTGTAAGACCTGTCTGAGACATGGCGTCAGCTTGTTGTGTGTCAGTGTAAGACCTGTCTGGGACATGGCATCGACACCGATAGATGAGAGCTAGTGCAAGACCTGTCTGGGACACGACATCGGCCTTGATATATGAAAGTCAGTGTAAGACCTGCCTGAGACATGGCATCGACTTTGATGTGCTAGCCAGTGTAAGACCACGTCTGGGACATGGCGTTGGCATCTTATCCCATGTTTGGGGCTATTGAATATCTTGTAGTATTCCAAATGGTTCAACAAGAGATTAATGTTTTATATCGAAATGATAGAACTTATGACCACGTGGTGAGTGATACAGGTACCTGAATGAGAATTATGAAATATGAACTTCATTTACGCTGTATGTTTAGTAAAGGAGGAAAGTGAGTAAGTTATGCATATGGCTAGTGTATTTTACACGAATTATGAAATGTGAATTCAAACCAATGTTGTATGATTGGTGAGAAACAAATATGAGTAAGTAGTGTTTATGAACCCTTATTTTCATGTGCCAATTGAGATATGTTGGGAGTATGATCCCTTATGGTAGCTTATAGTTATTCATTATTTGTATGCGACCTACTAAGCTTTATGCTTACCTATTTTCCTTTCCATTTTCTTATAGTGTCACCAAAGTAGCTCGTGGATCATCGCCTTACGTCGGAGAAGCCAGTCACACTATCCCTGAAGCATTTGGTATAGCTAGTCTTATCATTTTGATTATGGCATGTATAGGAACTAGTCTTTTGTAATGGTCGTATTGTTTTGGGCCAAACGAGTGGCTTGTCATGTGACACCCCTAATTTGACCCTAGTCGAAAAGTGGTTTCGGGACCACAAAATCAAGTCATAAAAATAATTAGCCGTCATATTTTATGTTTATTATATGTGAATATGAATGTGTGAAAGTTTTAAGTTTCGATTTAGTCGATTGCATGTGAATTTAGTAATAGGACTTATGTGTGACACTTTTGAAATGCGATGGGTTAATCTATAAGGACCTATTAGTGCATGTTGTATAAAAGAAGGGTTTGCATGTCAAATTAGCCAAAAATCTAGATGGTGGCCGGCCATGCTATGGGGAAAAACATATTATAGACATTTTATGCTAATATGTGTGGGAAGAATAATAAAATATGAGGGGAGTGGGAGGAGAAACCAAAGTTGTCTCCCCCTTACTCCCCATTGCTGTGACTAGAGAAAGGGGAGGAAAAACAAAATTCTTTCTTTGTTGTTCAACATGGCCAAATAGAAGAAACAAAGGAGGGGAAGAATTTTTGGTCACTTGAGTCATTAAAAAGGTTAGTATATTATGTCAAATTGTGAAATTTTAACTTGTTTTAGGTAAATAATCATGGTTCTTACTTAGCCCATGCTAAAATTTGTAATTTTGATGGATGATTGGAGCATTCGGCTAGGGTATAAAGGAAGGGATTTTGATTGTTTCATCTAAGTATTGATGATGAATGTGTTATGGAAAGAAATCGGTCTTCCTAAGAATATGATTTGTGAATGTTTATATTAGTAATAGCCGAAATTAAAGAGGTTTGATGTCTTGAACAAATGTTGATTATATGATTCGAAAATGAGATATGTTAATGATGAAGTATAATCGGCCATGGAAGTAGCCCATTTTGGAAGTGTGATTTGTGGTATATTTTTTTGTGGTTGATTATAAAAATTTGGCTTAAGTGAGGTAATTGGTAAAAGACGTGTTTATGATGTAATACATATGTTCTCATAAGCTAAGTTATGTATATGTGATATCTTGCATATTGGTTGTGAAGGTAAGGTTTGAGATATTAACGTATGAATATGTTTTGTTTGTGGTTCGGCAACTAATGGTTAAGTTGTTAAGTTACATGCTTGAGTTTAAAATGTGCCTTATATGTGGTTTATGAATTTGGTAAATGATAGATTGGTATTTTGGATATTTCATTAGTCAAGTGATATTGTAAGTGTGGTATTATTTGATTCGGCACTTATGTGTAAAATTGGTAGTTATTATTTTGGTAAAATGTGCAAAATTTGGTAAGACCAAATTTTATACTTAAGCTTAAGTGAAGTTGTTAATGCTGTATATATATATATATTAACGATTAATAAATCATGTGGTTTGGCTTGACTTAGTAAATAGTGAAGAAATGCATATTTATACATAGTGTTTATGAAAGGTAGTTTTATAAATGTGATATGAGTATTTCGTTTGTAAATGAGTAGTAAATATGTTAAGAATGGTTCTAAAATGTATATGGATGCCGTGTGATTGTGTTTGATTGGGAAGTAAATTGTTTGATTTAGCTCAAGAGCTTAGAGGATCAAAGTCGGATAGGGGAAAAGAGAAAGTAAACGAATAGCCGTGGATATCTAATCGTCGACCACTTCCGAGGTAAGTTTTAAGTGATTAAACGTTGAGTAAATTCAATCATAATAGGACATAATGAGTTGATTTAATAAGGTATGATGTGGCCATGATATGTCTTAAACTCAAATGGTAAGTTCATATGTGTTTGGACTTGGAAATTTAAGAGCAAATTGTAATAATTTGCTTTGGACAGCAACAGTAACGTGATTTTAGAAAATCACTATAAATTGTTGGTGTGGAATTATAGGCTGAATAAAATATGTAATCAAGGCTTAATTAGTCTAGTTTCTTATAAAAGAGACCTTGTGAGCAAAGAAATTTCCTATAAAGAGATATTTAAAGTTGTGTGAGACGGTGTCAGAATGACTCCGAAATCCCCTGTTCTGTTTTTAGAAAATCATTATAAATTGTACAAAAATTGTTAGAAGATAAAATTTATATGCTTAGACTCCTTAATGAGTCTAGTTTCAAATGAAATCAAATACAACACATTTTGAATTCTGTAAAATGAGAAATTTGATTCGTAGTGAAGAGTGGTCAGATTAGTCAAACAGTGAAACAGGGGAAACTTTAAGAAAAATCTGGTATTGATTGGCCAAACCTAAAATTCTGGAAATTTTATGGATGGAAGATATACGAGTCTATATTCAGGAAAAATTAACGGCAAGTGATTTGGAGTTTTGTAGCTCCGGTTATAAATAATTTAGTGACCATTGCTCAGGAAAACAGCTCGTAGTGAATATGTGATTTTGTTGTAAACATGGATAAAACTTGTTTTAGTTGCTCATAAGCTATTGATTAAACCCATACTTGAATTCTAAATCGTGATATTGTAAGCTTATGAGTATTCGAATATGAAATGATAGTATGGTGTAAAATTGAATTATTCATTGGAAAGTGATGGATGTAGATTCGGCCAAGACCAAGTCTGTACATGATAGTATATGTGGTATGTGAAGTATATTTGAATAAATGTGAAAGTGTATATATGTGATAAGGCCTAATGGCCGATGTGATGAATGTGAAAGTGTATATATATGTGATAAGGCCTAATGGCCGATGTGATGAATGTGAAAGTATATATATGTCATAAGGCCTAATAGCCGATGTGATGAATGTGAAAGTGTATATATATGTGATAAGGCCTAATGGCCGATGTGATGAATGTGAAAGTGTATATATGTGATAAGGCCGAATGGCCAATGTGATGAATGTGAAAATGTATATATATGTGATAAGGCCAAATGGCCGATGTGATGAATGTGAAAGTGTATATATGTGATAAGGCCTAATAGCCGATGTGATGAATGTGAAAGTGTATATATGTGATAAGGCCTAATGGCCGATGTGATGAATGTGAAAGTGTATATATGTGATAAGGCCTAATAGCCGATGTGATGAATGTGAAAGTGTATATATTTGATAAGGCCTAATAGCCGATGTGATGAATGTGAAAGTGTATATATGTGATAAGGCCTAATGGCCGATGTGATGAATGTGAAAGTGTATATATGTGATAAGGCCTAATGGCCGATGTGATGAATGTGAAAGTGTATATATGTGATAAGGACTAATGGCCGATGTGATGAATGTGAAAGTGTATATATGTGATAAGGCCTAATGGCCGATGTGATGAATGTGAAAGTGTATATATGTGACAGGGCCGAGTGGCCAACGTGATGGATGTGAAAGTGTATAAATGTGATAAGTCCCGAAGGGCATTTGTGTTAGTACTATATCCGGGTTAAAACCCCAAAGGCTTTATGCGAGAATATTATCACTGATTAATGTCCGTAAGCTTCGTGCTCGTACTATATCCGAGCTCTAAAGACCCGATGACTACGTGTGGAGATTATGTCCGGGTAAGACCCGATGACTACGTGTGGAGATTTTGTCCGGGTAAGACCCGATAACTTCGTGTGGAGATTTCGTCTGAGCTAAAGGTCTCACCGATAATCCGAGTAGAGGTTAAAGCTATAAGACTTCGTAATAAGAATTGCTTATAAATATATTCAATGCGAAAGGTTAAACAGGTATGTACTCCAAGTTTATATGTGAGCTTGATTTGAACTAAATCATAAGATAGTTATGTGATGCATACGAAAGCAATCTATGAGACTATTCCTATGATTATGTGACATCGGATCAGTGTGAGAGGTTATGTGAAATCATACAATAGATCTATGTCACATGAGCTCACTTTTATGTGAAGGTTTATCTGCCTATTGTATATGATGAGATGTGCGTATTCGGTAAAGGGATGGTATGCCTGAAGGAAGAGGGAAATAAAAAAATACGAACAACTATGTTATGATTTGATTGTTATCTGTTGACACTGCTTAAAACTTACTAAGCATTATAATGCTTACTCCGTTTATTTTGTTTTCTCTGTTTTATAGATCTCATTGCGAAGCTACAGGCTCGGGGATCGTCAGCAACTAGTCACACTATCACTATCCACTGTTTGGTACTGCTATGTTTTGGATTATCTTATGGCATGTATAAAATAGACTAGTGGCGGAAGAATATTTTGGTTAATGTATATAAGCCATGCGAAAATGGCATCTTTTGAATGTTTACTTAGAGAAGTTTAAATTTTATCCCTGGCTGTGCTTAGTACTTATCTAAATGAATGACCTTTATTTCAAGAAAAAGTTCAAAATTTTACGGTTCTGACATGAGTTACAAGCCCGGTAATGCCCCTTACCTATTCCGGCGACGGTCACGGGATAGGGGTGTTACATGTCATAGCTCTTTAGTCATTTTGTATGATGCCATGGACGGTGGCTAATATTGGTTACCGATAAATGCAAATGATGATGATTTCATAGACGAGTAAATCATAGGACTAATCAAGTTCTTGTTAGATTGTTAAATGTAATATGGTTGTATTAGATATCTTGTTGGGGTTGAATTGGCTTTGTGTTGCCATTTGAATGGATGATATGTATTGTTTTGTAGGTTGGTGTAAGTAAGGGTGGCCAAAAGGCTTGGTAGATAGCCTATTTTTGTCCATACGGCTAGACACACAGGCGTGTGCCTAGGCTGTGTGTGACTCATGGTGAGCCCAATGGGCGTGTTGTTCGGCCGTGTGTCCCTTACACCTCGAATTTGCAAGTCAGTGTGCATGGTAGTAAACACACGGGCAGAGACACGACCGTGTGTCTCAGCTGTGTGGAGAACATGGCCCCTGGCCACGGGCGTGTGCCTTGGCCGTGTGTCCCTAATTGGTTGATAAAGTCAGAAACAAAATGTCAAGGTTTTTACACACGGGCTGCGACACAAGCGTGTCATGGCTGTGTGAGGGACACATGCTATAGACACAGGCGTGTGCTCGGCCGTGTGAAAACCCCTAGAGGTTCAAGTTTGGAATTTAATTCACACGGGTTTGGGGCACGGGCGTGTGCCCCTGTTTCAAGTGATTTTTTTTCAAAGTTTTCAGTGGAGTTCGAATTAACCCTAAATCATTTCCAAAGTGTGTTTTGGGCCTCTTAGGCCCATATTAAGAATTTCTATACTAAGATTGAAAAGTTTTAAATTCGATCGAGTTTGTATGACCCAAAATGATTGTATGCATATGTTTAAGTTAGGCAATGCATCGTGCCCAGTCCCAGCCTCAGACGTAGGTAAGGGGTGTTACAATTAATATGAGTTTTAATTATGTCATAATCTAAACATCATTAATATGGGTCTTTGATTATGTCATAGTTTGAACATCATTAATACTTGTTTTCAAGCATGTCTTAATTCAGACATCATAATTGCATGATTAAGATTCATACAGATTAAAGTGTGTTTAAAACTTGGCTTAATGTGCATTAAACATTGTCTTAATGTTGTCCAGGTTGTTCACATTGGCTGCTTCTAGGAAACTTCTTCTCAAGCTAAATACATGCACTTGGAGTTGTTGAATTTAATGCACCATTTCATGTGCATAGACACTAGGAGCAAAAGGAGGTTAATATGACCATTTGGTTCATGTTCATGTATGAGCTATATGCATGAATGTCCAAGGGGAAAGAATTCAGCAATTAATGCGGCACAATGAATGGTAAGATGCATGCACATCATGGAGGATGAATCTGCAAGATGCATGTAACTAGTTCATGAACCTACATGACATCAAATCACCTATTTATGAGAATGCATGTTCCATGCAAGTGCATGAATGATCTAATGAGATGAATGAGACATTTGGTGATCATACAAGGCACTTGAGGCTTTCTTCTATGCTAAGAATTCATGCATAACAAAGGGAGGAAGAATGTGACTCTTCAAGTTAAAGTTCATGCATGAATATCATTCAATAAGGTGCATAACGTCCAAATACATGCCAATACAAGGGATGAACATCCATGAACCATCAAAGGGGAGAGAACAACCATTTATATGCATTTAAGGGAGTTTATGAATCATTTGGTTCATTGTATGATTTGTGTACATGAACTACATTAATGTACACTAACATTTGAAATATTTTCCTAAAAATAGTTGTTTTGTAAACTTTTGAAAAAGACTTTTTGCACTTTTGATGAATTATAAGATATTTGTGAGTTGTTCATGTAACACCCCTTACCCATGTCCGATGCTGGAACAGGGTACGAGACATTACCGGACTTAAACATACACATTAATGCAAAAACTGGGCCATAAAATCTCTTTTAATTCAAAACTTTTCCAACACATAAGAAGACCAAAACATACATCAAGACTGATTCGGGACTAAACTGAGAACTAGAGAAGTTTCAGAAAAACTTAGAAAATTTTCCCCTGAACTAGGGTCACACGGCCGTGTGGACATAGGGACATGCCCGTGCGCCTTTGGCACCCACTTTCCTCAAGCCGTGTAACTCTCTGTTTATGACATCAGCATGCAAGTTGAACCACACGGTCGTGCAACACGCCCATGTCTCCAGGCCGTGTCTGTAACACCCCAAACCATCCCAGACGTTATGGCTAGATCCGACGTGTCACATTGAAGTTTTTAAGAAAACCCATGCGTCCTTCTTAGTGTTTTAAAAGATAGTCTTTGTTAAGTTAATAAAGTGAATGGAAGCTGTGCACCAGGTAGGTACCCGAAACAGAGGAGGTGAGCCATGAAGGCTGCTTAAGTACCAAGCTCTTGATTGGATCCAATCCTAGACATGCCTACAACCATTGCCACACTTTGGTGCGAGGTTAGGTTTTGGAAAGAAAAAAAATCGAGTTGGAATTCATTTAAGTAGATATTTTTGATAAACCGATTAATTGTATCGTTGCATTATTTTGAAAACAAGTATCATTTTGAAAATGCGCCCTAAGTCTAACCCATTTTGGACTGTTATCAGTAAAATATAGAGTATAAAATAAAATAATCCCAGAAAAATAATTAAAATGGCTTTATTACAACCCAAAACCAAATAATAATAATAATTAAGATAAAACTTATAAAAAAACCGGTTACTTATTGCAAAGTTCGAAAGCGATCACCACGGCCACTCTGAATCCTCTCCGGCTCCAAGTCTCCACATCAAGGCTCACCTACAAGGTTAAGGAAAGGGGTGAGTTTAGAAACTCAGTGTGCAACAAGCCCCTTTCAGAGCCCAAACTAATATCAGCATACTGGGCCTAAGCCCTAATTCAGTCTCGATATATACTGGGCCAAAACCTTTCATTTAACGGTTACTAGGCTGAAGCCTTTTCATAAATCATATGACTAGGCCGAAGCCTTTACTGTAAATGGTATGGCTCATAGGCCCATTTCAATATCACATGAAATACCAATTAATGTATACGAGCCGATTTGGGGAGACTACTCAACCCACCATCCGCTACTCTCCACCCGTACCAACCTAGCTCTCCATGTGGGGAATAACTCAACCCACCCAACCAAACTCTCCACTGGCAGCATAGCTGCTTTATCATATAACTGGAGGCCTAGCCTCTTTTAATACCTGAGGCAAAGCCCTTTTTGGTAAACTGGGGCAAAGCCCTTTTCGCACTTCCTCCATTTATATAAAACCCAACCCATGCATATAATGAGTATATCATAGCATATCATGTGCATCTCATAACATATCATATGCATATTATGTCATATCATGTATAACAATATCTCATGCATCATATTCATAATTAAACCTTAGGGGGTATAATGGTCATTTTTAGCTAGGGGCAAAATAGTCATTTTTCATATTATAAGGGTAATTTCATAATTTTACCAAATATCAGGGTTTTCCATGTTCATTAACAATTACCAATATTTCCGAGTGTTTAAACAATGATCTTTAACCCACTTTATCAACTTTAGGATTTTGGGCCCACACCCCTAATGGGCCCTACGAATGCCGATTTAGCCCACTAAGCCCACTTAACCCAAATTTTACAACAGTACTAACCGTGTTAACATGCAACTTTTCCAAAATCCATTTTCTATCAATTTTACCCAAATGGGCCCAGAAGCCCATTGGGCCCGATTTCAGCCCATTGAGGCCCAACTTACCATCGTGCACAAAATTGCGCTCTTACCTGTTCCCTCGATCCAAACACCGATCTTATCATATTTATTGCATCTTTAACCAAACGCAAAATCACAAGTTCCCGAAATACCGGAATTTTAGCATTTCGGCTTTTCAGCGAATATTAATCTAAGCTACTACGAGGGTTATTATACACCTGTTTTGTGACTTTTGCTAACAAAGTCTCCCACGACAACCTATAATTAATCACCTCCATTCTTAGTTTACAATTCATGCTTATCAAACCCAAAATCAACCTTACCATAGTCGGCCAAAGAACCCCTAATAGCCATAGATCACTTACCTTCACAGGGTCCGATGATTCGATCCAAGTTTATCCAAACCGATACTCCAAGCCTTGCTGCTCCTCCAAAGTTGTCTATTTCTCAACACAAACCATAAAAGTTGAATGAAAAGGCCCAATGAGGCCTATACCTCAAATCGATAACCTCCCTAAACTATAGGGGGTTTTGACTTTTCTTAACATTTACACTACTGAATCGATTTGAAAAACGAGTACTTACCACAGTCTTCCCTTCTGCACTGTTTAGACCCAAAGTAGACTTAGCCCTCAACCATCTAGCAGCCTTCGAATCCTAGAGGTCTACAGGTTCGGCTATGCCCCTAGAACTAACGTATTTCGGCTTTTAGGACCAAGAAAAAGAAATGGTGTGGTGGCTTTGTATTGTTGTTGCCGTCGGGGACTTTTAGAGTTTAGCGGATGAAGGGATTGATCACAACAAATGAAGAGAAAAGAAGGATGCTGGTCTAAATGAAATTGGCACAACCAACTTCAAAAGTTTTTGCTCTTGGGGCTATTCGGCGAGGGTGACGAAATGAAAGGGAGTAGTAATTTGGTTTTGGCAAAAGAAGAGAAAGAAAGAAAAAAAATGGATGAAAGGAGTGGTGATTTCGGCTAGAGAGGAAAAGAAAGAAAAGAAATAACCCTATGATGTTTAAACAAAAGAAAACGACACAACTAAAGCCCCTAATGCCGAAATACTAACCTAAAACCCCTAAGCTGATTTCTCCTCCCTAAATTCCCACTATTCAGCCAACACTAAGCCTCTATTAAAATCCCAAAAATCTCTCCCCTTATCACTCTTAAATTCATGCATTTGACTGATTCAAACTCTCTCCAACAGAGTTCCATTCGACTTCAAACTTCTGCATGCTCAAGACATAAAAATAACAACACAATTTCCAGCTTAGTGAATCGAACCTTAGCCTTCCCCCAACCACTTACACGTCACTTTTTTTTTAGCTCCTTAGTGGCGTCACTTAACCACTTTGCCAGGGGCTCTCTTGTGTTACATTTTACCCACATCTTTTAATAAGGCCACCCATCCAATGCCCCTAACTCCTTAAGTCCAAAATTCAAAAATTCTACCGAGTTTTGGCCAACACATGGGCCTTCTATAGGCCCATTTACACACTCCAATTATGAATTACACAACCAAATACCAAATTTTAAAAAAAGTTTACCAAAGTCTCTAAAATTACAAAAATCTCGAAAATCAGGGTGTTACAACTCTACCCTCCTTAAAGAAATTTCAGCCTCAAAATTTTACCTGATCCAAACAGTTGAGGGTATTGTTGACGCATCGCCTCCTCTGACTCCCAAGTAGCTTCTTTTCCATGGTTTCACCAAAGTACCTTCACCAATGGGACTGGCTCATCCACTATTTTCAACATATGCAGATTAGTGATGTTTGGTGTGGGCGGTTGATTGGCTGTTAACATTACAGCAATAATGTGCAAGCTTACACTATCGATGTAAGTATAGTAGACAAATATGAGTCTATCGGATATTGATCCCATAAGGATGGTTGTCTTTTGTTTATAAATGTTAGTACAGTAATTAGATAGGAATGAGCTAAATTGTGAATGTACTTTTCGAAGCAATAACTTGAAAATAATAAGATAAAATATGATACTGATAAACTGGGATCCCCAACGTGAATATTCAACATAATGTTAAGTGCTCACAAGGTATAAAAGGATAGGTGATCGTCGATGCATTAAATTGCAATGAATATCTTACCAAGCTTAACTTCTATATTTAATGAAAGGCTTAAACATGCATATTAGCCACACCTTCCGATGATGGCAATGGAACACTATTAAGAACAAGTGGATTAAATTCCTCTAATCCTCAAGCAACTTCCGTTGTCATGCTTGTTAGCTTGAACTGTCACTGTACCTTCCAGTGTCCGCAATAACACTTCCATGCTAAAAACATTCAAACCCAAGGATTAAACCGTAGAAGAAGATTGAATAAAATAATAATTAACCCAGAAATCATGTGTACTTCCATACTAACATGAGATAGAACGTAATCACCAGCGTTTAGAAAAGAAAAATAAAAGAAACAAGTAGAGAATACTATTCCTAGACAACTCGAATTGAATCTATCTATTCCTTCTTATGTCGTACTCAGGGCTCCTCATCAAAAGCTAAGTTGCATCCTTTTCTTGTTGGTTCACCCGTCAGAGCTTAAGCCGCCATAGCTAAAAGCTTCAAGGGGTAAGTTGAAGAAGATGATCCAAAAAGCTCTCTCCCCTCTTTTTTTCTTTTTATATGAATATTTATTTATTTCTCCCCAAATAGCCCAGGTTTCCTTTCATCAGAATCATGCTGTCTCTGTATGTACTAGTTAGTTGTACCAGACTGGACAGCTCACACATTTCTGTTCCTATCCAGATAGCTGTCAGGTGCAGCGACAATTCTGGGCTCATTCTAAAATTACTCATGCAGTGACATTAGTACCAAAATATGAAAAAATTAAGGGTAAATAAGCTAAGATCCATTAAGTTATAAAATGTAAATTACTGAACTAAAAATACTAAAATATGTGCTAAATATAACTAAAAGGGAACAAATTAACCAATAAGTAAGGAGAGAACATATATTCTTTCTAGTACTATCACACCCCCAAACTTGAGTTTTTACTTGTCCTCAAGTAAAATAGAAACTGGCAAGGCTACACAAGAATTCACTAAGGTAAATAATCATTCTAGCAAATTGAATCACCTAAAATTCTAATGAATGATTCACATTCAGATGATAGAATATTGTATCGATAATACATAAGTACGAATGAATAAGATTGCATCTTCATCAATGCCAGCATCATGCTTCAAACCTAAATTTTATCTCCCAATACAATATTTATTGTCCAATATATGCTTTTTTTTGTGAATAAGGGATATCGTTGAATTACTGTACCCTTGTTCCTAAGAAGTAATGATGGAGTGCAACAAACCCCCAGGGAGTACGTAATTGTGCCGACACACACTCATGCAACAACAGCCTTTAGCCAGATTCATTTTCTAACGCTTGCATTGGAGTGTTCCCTTTTTAACATTTCACAATACACCCACTTTGGAGTGTCTCTTATTCATAACTATGTATACATATGAGTAGTTATAAAGGATAGATTCATTCAAGATTAAAGTAATGGTACTAGTCATCCATTACTAATGCAGCCTAAATCATTCATCAAAGAATTGAAGATACAATATTTAGTCAAATTTATCCAACTCATTCATTGATAGTTCACATGATTCAAGGATTAAGCATCGAATGTAACAAAAATTTTCTACACATTTACATTAACCACAAATAAACCTTGCATGTTTCATTAATATTAATTCTTTTTTTGAAATGTGGGTGTATTTTCAATCCCCAAATGTATTCTCCCAAACTTAAAGTTTGTTAAAATAAACTAACTTAGTTTTCCTCGGCCATCAATGTGGTTGCACGATGTTTCTTCTTCCTCCTCTTTTTATCCTTCTTGTTGTGCTTTTTATCTTTGGAGAGCTTTCTCTTCTTTTTTTTAGGCTTCGCATGGTCCTCGGATCACTCTTCAGTTTCTGGCGCGCCCCAACATCAACAGCTACTTCTTGTGTAGGAGGGGTCACCTTGAGTGGTCTGGTATAGACCATTATAGCCAACGAATTTTGGTGCTCCTCACTTGTTACCTTTGCAGCTTCTGCCAATCTAACTCCATCTTGCTTTAGATTATCATTAGTTGCATCCACAAACCTAGATGCATTGACAATGTCCTCGACAGATTTTTTCTCAACAGCTTCTATCTCAGTATTTTCTTCCTCGGCCTTCTCGTTCACAACTTTAACACGAATGTCCTCCTCTTCCACAGTAACTTCCTCCTCAATAATAGGTGCCTCTTGACCAACAATGACGTCACCCTTGACCAGGCTATCAATCATTCGCATGCACTCTTCAACATCCCTTGAGTCCTCTTCTTTCTCAACATTAGAGATGTGCACAATGAAAGGGGATTCCATCGATCTGTCTCGGTTCTCTAGGTCATTTTCCTCGGAGGAGGGTTCATACTCTCAGATAATCGGTGGGAACACTGGAAATTTGGGAGTGGGGTTGGGCTTAACTAACGTAATGTGGTTATAATAGAGTTGTTATATGCTCTGGTATAAGCGTAGTACAAATTTTATGATTTGTCCATGTCTTCTATTGTAGTAACAAGCCTGATCTACTTATTGCTGATGGAATTGGCCAACATCTCAATATCCTTCATTTTGCGCAGCAATGATGTCTCTGCAGTCAAGTTTGTTCCCTTACTTTCTGCTTTTGTTTTGCCCTTCCTTGTCTTGCTAGTCTCTACCTCCTTCATTGTCAATGTATCTTTGCCACGAGTCATTCTTTCAATAGACGCTTTATTGATCGAGCCCTTTATTTTCGATGACCTATTCATCATCATGGGGCACGATCCCTTTCTGCTAGCATAGTAGCATCACCAATGATGGGAAAACCAAAATTCCAATTTACCTTACGGTACTGTCAGTAATTTCCTAATGGAGTATTACACCGACATCAATCTTTCTGCCCTTAACAATTGAATGTATCAGGCACATTCTATCAAGGTTGACTGTAGTACTGTGAGTAGAGGGCAATAACCTACAGTTGACAAAATGAAACCAAAATTTACTTTTTAGTGTCATGAAGCGACGGTGCATCGTATAATTCTTTTGATGTGAACATGTCCACAATGCTCCTTTGACACATAAATCTTTCACCAGAGTTGGAGATCGTCGGAGGCAGCATCACACTATCAAGTCACTACCATTGGAATAATAAAGCATATATTAGAAATTTCAAAAGTGAGTGGCATGTATAGGGATCTAGTTTATTGACATGTATTATTATGCTTTGGCCAAATGTATTGGCTTATATTGAGTTATATGTATATGGCCATGAAATGTGGCTCATATTGATTATGGCTTGTAAACCTAGCTATTTGTGTCATGTCTAATGTTTATGATATGATTATGTTTGTTTGTCATGCATGGTTGGTAATCATATATAATGGTAGAAGTGATCATCAAAATGGGCATATGGAAGGCCCATGTGTTGGCCAAAACCCGGTGGAATTTTTGACTTTTGGACTTAAGGAGTTAAGGGCATTGGATGGGTGGCCTTATTAAAAGATGCGGGTAAATTGTAACACAAGGGAGCCCCTGGAAAAGTGGTTAAGGGACGCCATTAAGGAGGGAAAAAAAAGTGGCGTGTAAGTGGTTGGGGGAAGGCCAAGGTTCGATTCACTAAGCTGGCAATTGTGTTGTTATTTTTATGTCTTGAGCATGCAGGAGTTTGAAGTCGAATGGAACTCTGTTGGAGAGAGTTTGAATCAGTCAAATGCATGAATTTAGGAGTGATAAGGGAGAGATTTTTGGGATTTTAATGGAGGCTTAGTGTTGGCCGAATAGTGGGAATTTAGGGAGGAGAAATCGGCTTAGGGGTTTTAGGTTAGTATTTCGGCATTAGGGCCTTTAGTTGTGCCGTTTTCTTTTGTTTAAACATCATAGGGTTATTTCTTTTCTTCCTTTTCTTCTCTAGCTGAAATCACCACTCTTTTCATCCATTTTTTTTCTTTCTTTCTCTTCTTTTGCCAAAACCAAACTACTACTCCCTTTCGTTTCATCACCCTTGCCGAATAGCCACAAGAGCCAAAACTTTTGAAGTTGGTTGTGCTGATTTCATTTAGACCAGCATCCTTCTTTTCTCTTCATTTGTTGTGACCGATCCCTTCATCTACTAAACTCTAAAAGTCCCCGACGGCAACACCAATACAAAGCCACCACACCATTTCTTTTTCTTGGTCCTAAAGCCAAAATACCTTAGTTCTAGGGGCATAGCCGAACCTGTAGACCTCTAGGATTCGAAGGCTGCTAGGTGGTTGAGGGCTAAGTCTACTTTGGGTCTAAACAGTGCATAAGGGAAAACTGTGGTAAGTACTCATTTTCCAAATCGATTCAGTAGTGTAAATGTTAAGAAAAGCCGAAACCCCCTATAGTTTAGGGTGGTTATCGATTTGAGGTATAGGCCTCACTGGGCCTTTTCATTCAACTTTTATGGTTTGTATAGAGAAATAGACAACTTTGGAGGAGCAGCAAGGCTTGGAGTATCGGTTTGGATAAACATAGATCGAATCATCGACCCTGTGAAGGTAAGTGATCTATGGCTATTAGGGGTTCTTTGGCCGACTATGGTAAGGTGGATTTTAGGTTTGATAAGCATGAATTGTAAACTAAAAATTGTGGTGATTAATTGTAGGTTGTCGTGGGAGACTTTGCTAGCAAACATCACAAAAAAGGTGTGTAATAACCCTCGTAGTAGCTTAGATTAATATTCGCTGAAAAGCCGAAATGCTAAAATTTTGGCATGTTAGGAACTTGTGATTTTGGGTTTGGTTATAGATGTGATAAATACGATAAGATCGGTGTTTGGATAGAGGGAACAGGTAAGAGCGCAATTTTTTGCACGATGGTAAGTTGGGCCTCAATAGGCTAGAATCGAGCCCAATGGGCTTTCGGGCCCATTGGGTAAAATTGATAAAAAATGGAATTTGGAAAAGTTGCATGTTAACACGGTTAGTACTGTTGTAAAATTTGGGTTAAGTGGGCTTAGTGGGCTAAAGATATGTAACACCCCGAACCCGAGACCGTCGCCGGAGTCGAACACGAGGTGTTAACAGACTTCAAACCACTTATTAAAAATTTCCCAGACAAGCTGCCAATCTGCGTACTAGTCACTTTAAAAATCATATCTTGAGTTATGAAACTCAAAATCCAGTTCCGTAAATTTTCCCTGGAACTAGACTCATATATCTATATGGTAGAATTTTTGTAGAATTTTTGGTTGGGTCAATTTGTACAGTTTATTAGTTAAAGTCATCCCTGTTACTGGGTTTGACTACTCTGACCTTTGTGCATTACAACTTAGATATCTCCCTTTACAGAGCTTCAATACTTATGTCGTTTGTTTCTAATGAGACTAGACTCAAAAGGGAATCTATACATATAAGTCATGACTTCTAATTGTCTCTGATTAATTTATGGTGAATTTCTAAAGTCGGAACAGGGGATCCAGAAATTGCTCCGGCCCTGTTTCACAAGAGTTTAATTATCTCCTAACATACAGCTCATATGGTCGTTTCGTTTCTTCCATATGAAAATAGACTCATCGAGCTTCGATTACATAATTTATTCATTATTTAATTCCATTCCAACTATTTTTAGTGATTTTTCAATCTCACATCACTGCTGCTGCCAGCATCTGTTACTAAAGCAACTATGCCTATTTCGTGATTTCTCCTTGATCTAACTAATAATTCATCATACATATCACAAATTATGATCATGACTAGCCATGCCAAAGGCTAATCATTGTCAAACATCTCCCTACTACACTATTGCCATATCATGAATTTTAACACCAAAAATAATGAACCATGACATATGGCTTAAAAATCGAATAGGCCTCAACTATTATTCAACCAAAACCGAATTGGCCCAATATCAGTCATAACCACATTATAAAACCCATTTACTAAGATTTATAACTAAATATCATAGGACCCAAAGTCCAAATTAACATTTATGCCATTTTCGCATGGTTGAAAGTTTACATACCAAAGTTCAAACACAACATAATAGCCTATACATGACGAAATGTTCTCCTAGACCGACTAAGAAGAAAGTACCAAAACTTGCTAGCTGGTGTGATGACTTCGATGACGGTCCCAAGCACGCAAAAAGACGAGTCCAAGAAACCTAAAGTAGGTGACAAGCAAACACCGAGTGAGTATATAACTCAGTAAGTCATAAGCATTACATAATCATCCATTAATAAATTATCACATGAGAAAACAAGTGAAAAGGGGTTAATTCTCTCCACCCATACCAACTATGCCATGGTTCCTTAGACCTTTCGGCTCAATATCATACAAAGTACTACATCAATTTTTCATATGCTACTCAACATGGTATTTGAGGCATTTCCATGGATGCTTTCGTTCTCGTTACATTCATGCAACTAAATAACATTCCCTCTATTCCACGATGAATCTCATGTACGCCACTTCAAGTATAATTATCACATAGGTTCAAAACTTATCAAGCAAGAATTCCAAATATAAACATAACGTCTATTAGCCATGAACTCAAGACACTTACTCGTCCGCTGTCCGTGACCAACTCAATAAGGTCGCACACTTAGTGTCAATAGTGCGTCAAAAACATATAGTAAGTCCGCACACTTAGTGTTATATAATCAAACTCGCACACTTAGTGCTTACATAATCAAACCCGCACACTTAGTGCTATATAATCAAACTTGCACACTCAGTGCTATGCAATTTAAACCCGCACACTTAGTGCCAATCTCATGATCATAATTGTTTATACCCGCACACTTAGTGCCGAAATCAACATCTCAATACACCTCACCTCTTTTCTTTTTCATTCAATACTTTCATCACCCCATGCATACGTGTATATATATATTTATCATTTCATTCGACATAATTACATAGACATTATGACTATTTAAATCAATACCAAATATATGCTTAATGACTTACCTTGTGTTGGGTAAAATAACTCCAAGTCGACTACTCGATGATCTTCGATTTCCCCTTGTTGGACGCCTCTCCTTTAGGATCTTGAGCTTAAACAAATAAATTAACTCATTCAACCGCTTTGCTACATATATTGGTATTCACATTTTAATGATTTTATGACATACGGAATGACATGGTAAAATTTTTATCTTGCTACCTTGTGTTCTTAGCTATTCGGCTAATAACCTTATGCAATTACCATACTTTCAATAATCTAATCACACTTGCATATGCATACTTGGACATTCGGCAATCACCTTGCTAATTTTATACTCAACATCACATAAGCTCCCAAGTGATGGCCGAATATGTATATCTATACTATCACCTATAATTCCTCAATCACAACATTTCATCTCATGAACACTTGACCCATTTCTCACAAAAAATGAAACAACAACTAAAATGAACATCCCATTTTTATCCCATATAGCCGATTGCTTCATTTGTTACCCAACTAACAATTCAACAATTTCAACCTCATTACAACCTCTACCTATTCAATATAACATGAACACAATCCTCCACCCCTAAAGTAGATTCGGCAATCACTTAACCCATTTTAACCTCAACTTTCAAGTTAAAAGAAATTAACCACTCACCATCTCCTACATTACTATCCATTTTAATGACATTAACACATATACTAAGAGTTTCAAACTTCTTGGCCGAATTTCAACCCCAAAATCCTAAGTCTAATCTATAGGATGAGTAGAATTGGAACTAACCATCTCAAACATGCATAGATTTTCAAGAATCATTCAATACATACCTCATTCTAGCCATCTTCCAAGCCAAAATCAAATAACCAAGTCTCCCTTCCTTCTCCTCACTCACGGCAATTGCCAAGAAAAAAAAAGATGAACACTCCCTCTTCCCTCCTTATTTTATTCACCTTTTTCCTTTTTTAATTCCTTTTTATTTTAATTGTTAACTAAACAAAACATATTAAATCAGAATAAGTGGAGCTCTATCACCCCTTGGCCGGCCACTCTACTTTTTTTGGGTAAATTGACATGCAAAACCACCCTTTTTGGTACATGCACTAATAGACCATTTTAAATTAGCCTATCATATTTCACCATGTCTCATATTGATCCCTATTCAATAATTTCTCATGCAATTGGAAAAATTAGGGAATGAAACCTCCACATATGCATGTACACATATAATAAGCATAGAATATAGCAATTAATTATTTTTTTTATGACTCGGTTTTGTGGTCCCGAAACCACTTTCTGACTGGGGTCACACTAGGGCTGTCACAAGATCATTGTTTAAACACTCGAAAATATTGATAATTGTTAATGAACATGGAAAACCCTGATATTTGGTAAAATTACAAAATTACCCTTATAATATGAAAAATGACTATTTTGCCCTAGGTAAAAATAACCATTATACCCCCTAGGGTTTAATTATGAATATGATGCATGAGATATTGTTATACATGATATGACATAATATGCACATGATATGCTATGAGATACACATGATATGCTAAGATATACTTATTATATGCATAGGTTGGGTTTTATATAAATGGAAGAAGTGCGAAAAGGGCTTTGCCCCAGTTTACCAAAAAGGGCTTTGCCCCAGTTATTAAAAGAGGCTAGTCCTCCAGTTATATGATAAAGCAGCTATGCTGCCAGTGGAGAGTTTGGTTGGGTGGGTTGAGTTATTCCCCACATGGAGAGCTTGGTTGGTACGGGTGAAGAGTAGCGGATGGTGGGTTGAGTAGTCTCCCCAAATGGGCTTGCATACGTTCATTGGTATTTCATGTGATATTGAAATGGGCCTATGGGCTATACCGTTTACAGTAAAGGCTTCGGCCCAGTGATATGATTTATGAAAAGGCTTCGGCCGAGTAACCGTTAAATGAAAGGCTTCAGCCCAGTATATGTCGAGACTGAGTTAGGGCTTAGGCCCAGTATGCTGATATTAGTATGGGCTCTGAAAGGGGCTTGTTGCACACTGAGTTTCCAAACTCACCCCTTTCCTTAACCTTGCAGGTGAGCCTTGATGTAGAGACTTGGAGCAGGAGGGGATTCAGAGTTGCCGTGATGATTGCTTTCGAACTTTGCAATAAGTAACTGGTTTTTTTTATAAGTTTTATCTTAATTATTATTATTTGGTTTTGGGTTATAATAAGGCCATTTTAATTATTTTTCTAGGATTATTTTATTTTATACTCTATATTTTACTGATAACAATCCAAAATGGGTTAGACTTAGGGCGCGTTTTCAAAATGATACTTGTTTTCAAAATAACGCAACGATACAATTAATCAGTTTATCAAAAATATCTACTTAAATGAATTCCAGCTCGATTTTTTTTCTTTCCAAAACCTAACCTCGCACCAAAGTGTGGCAATAGTTATGGGCATGTCTAGGATTGGATCCAATCAAGAGCTTGGTACTTAAGCAGCCTTCATGGCTCACCTCCTCTATTCTGGATACCTACCTGGTGCACAGCTTCCATTCACTTTATTAACTTAACAAAGACTATCTTTTAAAATACTAAGAAGGACACATGGGTTTTCTTAAAAACTTCAATGTGACATGTTGGATCCGACCATAACGTTTGGGTCGGGTTTGGGGTGTTACATTTAGTGGTATCAGAGCCAGGTTGCAACAACTCGGCTGTGGGTTTTAAACGGGTTTAAAATAAAGAATTTCAAAACAAAGGTATTTTAAATCAATTTTTAAGAATTTCTAAAAAGAAATCCTTTTTTTTACTTATTTTCTGTGACCAAATACATGTTTTTAAGTTTTAATTGGTTTAAGAAGTGGCACACTAAATCCCGGTCACCAAGCCTGTAAGTGTACTTTCTTTTACGCCGTGTAATATTGATATGATGCTATAGATAGAACTGAGACCGTACTATGATACTTTAGATAGGGTAGAGCTGTAAAACAGTAGGATTGAGACTGTAGCTAGGCTACGACGTTAAGAAAACAATCCTTGAACTACCATATTTCCATAAGACATCTCGTAATAAACAACTGAAATATTAAACTAATGCCATAAAATTTGTAATTAGATAATTCAATATGAGTACAAGAGGAACTCGTGGACGAGGCCGCAGACATGGTCGCAGAAGGGTGCAAGCTAAATCTTCATCCTCAGGGCATAGGCCAGCTAAGGAGGCATCTATGCCACAGGCAACTAAGACTGGGTCACATGATCGGGCTGCGGGGGACGATGCTTTGTCCCAAGCGATGTTAAGGGTTTTGGAAAGGGTTGCTGGAGCTAGCACTGGGACAGTGAATAGGGGATCCATCTCTGAGCGACTCTGGGCTAACGGAGTAGAGGTTTTTAGGGGCGTATCTGGAGTAGCCCTGGCCATGGGCTAATAAAGCCCCAACTTCTTGTTGGACAGCTTTGACGTGGTTGATTATTGGCTAGAGGTAATAGAGCGGATTATGGACAACCTAGATTGCTCTGTGGAGCAAAAGCTGAAGGGGGCCGTGTCGTTGCTACGAGATGAGGCATACCAGTGGTGGATCACTGTAAGGGAGAGTACCCCGATCAAGCGAGTAACCTGGGAACTGTTCAAGACTGCTTTTAAGGGGAGGTATGTTGGAGCTAGTTATGTGGATGCCCGTCGAAAGGAATTTTTGAATCTGGCTCAGGGTAATAAGACTATTGTAGAGTATGAGATGGAATTCTTGAGGCTGAGTTGATATGCTAGCGAGATAGTTGCGACCGAATATGAGCGCAGTGTTCGATTCAAGGATGGCCTCCACGATGAGCTTAGGGTGCTGATAGCTCCACAGAGGGAGCGTGATTTCACTGCGTTGGTAGAGAAGGTTAAGATAGCCGAGGAAGTAAAACGAACTGAACGGCAGAATCGTGAGAGAGATCGACCCAGATTCAGGAGGGATTCTGGACCCTCATGTGCTGCATATAGAAATGTTAAAATAGCTAGAATGGAAGAACCGGTTCAAGCAGTTCCAGTGAATATCTTTAGACCGCAGGCTTGTAGGGACTGTGGCAGAGTGCATATAGGGGAATGCTGGAAACGAACTGGAGCATGTTTTCGATGTGGGTCAAAGGAACATAAGTTCAAAGAGTGTCCTCGGAGAGTAGCTCAGGATCAAGTTGCAGAGCAAAGAGGTGTCCAACCGCTGTGAGGAGGACCACCACCACAGAGAGGCCGTGGGCAAGGTAGAGGTGGTAATGGTAATGGACGAGGACGTGGGGCACTTGGTAGGGGTGCTGGACATGCTGAAGCTCGACAGCCGGCATCGGTTTATGCTACACGACGTCGTAGGGAGGGTGATGCTCCTGATGTTATAACCGGTATGTTCTTCATTCATAGCACGCCTTACACTACTTTGATTGATGTTGGTTCTACTCATTCATATGTTGCCTGTAATGTATCTGGGGCATTGGTTGTGCTTCCTGAGGAGACTGTGAGTAGGGTATCAGTGATAAGTCCTTTGGGACACTCGGTTAAGGTAGATAAACTCTTTAGGGAGGTGCCTTTAGAGACACAAGATAGGATATTTTTAGGAGATTTGATGGAGCTGCCATTTGGGGAATTTGATCTTATTTTGGGAATGGACTGGATGGCTAAGCATAGGGCGATGTTGGATTGTGCTGTTAAGAGAATGGTGCTAAAAACTGCTGAGGATGAGGAGATAATGGTCATAGGGGAGCGAAGGAACTATTTGTCCAATGTTGTCTCGGCTTTAAGGGTTGAAAAGTTGATTCGGAAAGGTTGTGAGGCGTTTTTAGCATTTGTGAGTCAAGCTGAACCTGAGGGGATGACTGTGGAGTCAGTCAAGACCATCAAAGAATTTCAAGATATTTTTCCTGAGGAGCTTCCTGGACTACCTCCGAATAGAGAAGTCGAGTTCGGAAACGTCTTGTTACCTAGAACAGCTCTAGTGTCCATTGCACCTTACCGGATGGCACCAAAGGAGTTGGTGGAATTGAAAGCTCAGATTCAAGAACTATTGGATAGAGGGTTTATAAGACCAAGTGTTTCTCCGTGGGGCGCACCAGTGTTGTTCGTAAAGAAGAAAGATGGGACCATGCGGATGTGTATTGATTATCGGCAGTTGAACAAACTGACGATCAAGAACAAGTATCCTTTGCCAAGAATCGACAATTTATTTGACCAACTGAGAGGAGCTTCAGTATTTTCTAAGATCGACCTTCGGTCAGGATATCATCAATTGAGAGTCAAAGAAGAGGATATTCATAAGACGGCATTCAGAACTCGATATGGTTATTACGAGTTTCTGGTTATGCCCTTTGGTTTGACTAATGCACCGACAACATTCATGGATTTGATGAATCAGGTATTTCAGCCGTACTTGGATCAGTTCGTAGTTGTTTTTATCGATGATATCTTGGTGTACTCAGAAACGGAAGAGACGCATGATGAGCATCTTCGTATTGCGCTGCAAGTGCTAAGGGAAAAGCAACTCTATGCAAAGTTCAGTAAGTGCGAGTTTTGGTTGAGTGAAATAACTTTCTTGGGCCATGTTGTGTCTGCTAAGGGGATTAAGGTAGACCCTCGGAAGATTGAGGCGATTCTGGAGTGGAAGCCATCGAGGTCAGTAACAGAAATCTGAAGTTTTCTGGGGTTGGCAGGTTATTATCGAAGATTTGTGGAAGGATTTTCTATGTTGGCAGCTCCATTAAAGAAACTTATAAGGAAGGGAGCACCATTTGTTTGGACAAATAAGCAGCAAGAGGCTTTTGAGAAATTAAAAAAGGTTCTGACTGAGGCACCAGTGTTGATTCAGCCAGAGTCTGGTAAGGATTTCACTGTGTTCAGTGACGCGTCACATGTAGGTTTGGGCTGTGTGTTGATGAAAGAGGGTAAAGTGGTCGCTTATGCTTCACGATAGCTTAAGCCTCATGAGGTAAACTATCCTACTCATGACTTGGAGTTGGCAGCGGTGATCTTTGCACTTAAGTTATGGAGGCACTACTTGTACGGGGAGAGATGCATTATCTATACGGATCATAAGAGTCTTAAGTACTTGCTGAATCAAAAGGAGCTGAATCTTAGATAGCGAAGGTGGATAGAGTTGTTAAATGACTATGACTATTCGATTGAGTACCATCCAGGTAAGGCAAATGTCGTCGTTGATGCGTTGAGTCGAAGGACTGTGGTAGAATTGAAGGCAATGTTTGCTCGTTTAAGCTTGTATGACAATGGAAGCTTATTGGCAAAGTTACAAGTGAGACCGACTTGGGTGGAGCACATTAAGAAGCAGCAATTGGTGGATGAGTCGTTGGTTTCTCGGTTTCAGCAAGCTGAGAAGGGGGAGAATTTAGACTTTGGATTAAATGGTAATGGGGTTCTTTATTTTCGAGGAAGAATTTGTATGCCGAAGGACTCTGATTTGAGATTGATGATTTTGAGATAGGCTCATGGTGGACCTTGTGCTATGCATCCAGGAGGGAGTAAGTTGTATCGAGACTTGCGAGAGCTATATTGGTGGCCTGGGCTTAAGCAAGAAGTGACCGAATTTGTGGGAAAGTGTTTGACATGTCAACAAGTAAAGGCCGAGCATCAACTGCCTTTAGGATTGTTACAGCCAGTGAAGATACCACTTTGGAAATGGGAAAGGGTAACCATGGATTTTGTGAGTGGTCTGCTATTGACACCTTCCAAGAAGGACTCAGTTTGGGTGATTGTGGATAGGCTGACGAAATCTGCCCATTTCATACCTGTCCGAACCAATTACTCACTTCAGAGGTTGGCGACGTTGTATGTGGCAGAGATAGTGCGGTTGCATGGGGTGCCAGTATCGATAATTTCTAACCGAGACCCAAGGTTTACATCTTGGTTTTGGCAGAAGTTGCATGAGGCGCTGGGAACGCGATTGGATTTTAGTACAGCTTTTCACCCTCAGTCGGATGAGCAGTCAGAGAAGGTCATTCATATTCTATAAGATATGTTGAGGGGTTGTGTTATCGACTTTAGGGGCAGTTGGGAGGATTACTTTCCGTTGGCAGAGTTCGCGTATAACAATAGTTACCAAGCAAGTATTCTGATGGCTCATTACGAGGCACTGTATGGGCTAACATGTCGTTCACCTACTTGTTGGGCAGAGTTGGGGGAAAGGCAAGTACTTGGACCAGAGTTAGTAGCGGATATTGAAGACAAAGTTAAGGTGATCAGGAGTTGGTTAAAGGAGGCAGCAGATCGACAAAAGTCTTATGCTGATCTAAAGCGTAAGGATATTGAGTATGCTGTAGGGGACATGGTCTTTTTGAAGGTTTTGCCTTGGAAGAAGATATTGAGGTTTCGTAAGAAGGGCAAGTTGAGTCCACGGTTCATTGGGCCTTATTGGATCCTTAAGCGAATAGGGCCGGTGGCTTATCAGCTAAAGTTACCTCTAGAGCTATATCGTAATCACGAAGTCTTTCAGGTGTCCATGCTAAGGCGATATCATTCTGACCCTACTCATATCGTTGTTTATTCATGATAAATTATTGTTAAATGAATTATATATAAGCTAGTTGAGGGTAATTGCATGTAAGAGTATATGCTAGTTTTATGATTTAATGAAACGTGAATATGTTATTTTGACTTTGTTAGAATATGGTTATGAATGTGTTATAGTATGCTCTTGATTAACCTTTGATATTGTGTATACTTTGTTGTTCCTCTGACATTCACTAAGCTTGTTTAAGCCTACCCACTCTTTCTAACCATTACAGATATTTAGCGTTTATAGTGTGAGCGGAGCGGGGATACCAAGGAAGTGATCCAAGTTAGGCTTTAGTTTTTATGTAGGTGATAATATTATTATTCATTGAACTATAGGAATAAAGCAATGTGATAGAAATGTTGCACAAATATTGTTGTGATGTTTTGGGTGTTTACATGTCTTCATTGCTCTTAGGATTTATGGATTTTGAATTTAATTTGTTGTTTGTCTGCTTAGACATATTTATGATGTTTTGAACTGTTGTTATAATTGTTTTGATGATGGATTGATAAGGTAATAGATGCATGTTGGATAATTATTTGTTAGAATGGATTAAATGCCTTATAATGTTGTATTTTTGCTGTCTGGAGCAGAGGTACCGATATTCGGGTTTTAAAGTCGATACCACCATGATTTTTTGAATGTGCAGGAAGTTAGTAATAAAATTTGGTATCAATATTCAAGTTAATAAAATTGATACTTTTTTGAAATATACCAATTTTTCTGGGCTTCTAATTTTAAGCGAGAAACAAAATGTTGTTTTGGTATTGATTTTCATAGCGTTATTGATACCATCGAATGAGTATCAATACTTACGTGATTTATTCTAAATTTCTTCTTAGTGGTTTAAAAGCATGTTTAATTTTTCTTATAAGTTCGTTGCATATATTTTTAGTATGCTTATATGATGATTAGGATATATTTGACTTAAAATTTTAATAAATGCTTGAATAAATGTTGTTCGCTTGCTAATGGAACGATTTATAATGTGTATGATATGTTACGGTGGTGTAGTGTCCTGTTACTCGGGCTCAGCAACTGGGCCGGGTATAGGGTGTTACACATAACAATCCACATATTCCTTTATTACGCCAATTCCCTATCTTTATCTACCTCGTCAAAGTACCTCTCTCCGAACATCGCATTTTATAAACACACATTTCATGCAAGGTATTGTACTTATTACTTTACCATACAATATGCCATTTTTCATTACGTCAATATACAACCACAATTAGCATCTAGAAAATATGATTGCAAATATACAGATAATTTCACAACTTTATGAATTCATGGCATACTTTTTCACCCTATTCATACAAAATCCATGGATTAAAACAAACTTAGAGCAAACAAAGACGTAGATCATATAAGTATCACAACATCATCCATCACCTAAAAGTAGAGTACAAAAACTCACCTTACATCATTCATCCTTGTCAACTTAGCTTCTCCAAACCCTAGAGCCTCCTTTGTCCTGGAAGCTAAGCATAACAACCATATATATATTGGTTAAACCAAAAGTGTTCAAACAAAAAAAGCATGAATACATTATTATACAAAACCTTTTCAAGTATCCTTACTTCTCTTTTCCTCTAATTCACAAGTACAGAGAGACTTAGGAGCTTACTAGCTTATCGAATTCTTTACTTTCAAGATGCAAGTCTCACAATTACCACCCCATGCAAAGCTTTCTTTCACTTTCTGTTTTTCAAAGCAATCGAAGAAGATGATGCAGTTGAGAAAATATATAAACAAAACTGGGAAGAATTCTCCTATGCTAAATAAGGGAAATATATAAACAGAACTGGGAAAAATTTTCCTATACTAAATAAGGCTTCTTACCCATATATATAACTCTTCTTGCACGGCCACCAAGCCTCAATTAAGCCATCCATCGACAATCATTTTGTCTCCCACTATGGAACTAGTTGATTCCAACTTAACCGAAGTAGAATTGGATCTCAACTAATTACCAACAGGCCACAAAATTTTCTAAGTTTTCCAATAGAGCCCGCTAGCTTATTATTTTTTTCAATTATCTCCCAACATTTCCTAAAGTTTGGGACTTAAACAAAAACCATGTGTGACAACTCCCCCACCCTTAAAGAAAATTTTGTCTTCGAAATTTCCTCTCGTGACTAATCCTATAAGTGGACTCTGGGTAATTACTCTTTCCTTTGATGACTCCCTTCTTAACTTAGAGGTAGACACTTTTACTTTTCCTTAATGCTTTAACATTGATCACTTATATATAGATTCACTTTAAACCCATCCTTCTTGACTGGAAGACCCTCTATACACCATATGTAACAGATAGTTGTATAAGGATAACCTTACTATTATCCTGGCGGAGTCTCTGGCTTACACCTTGTGCCAGATCGTTGCCCAATATAATGCTACATGGCGGATTCTTATTGCCAAATATAGATTGGTAGGAACTCGCTGGACATCTGGCTTTGGTGAATACTCCCACTTCAACATACCAAGGGGTTAATGAAAAACCCTTCCTACAATAGAAAGGTGTTAGTTTTGGGTTTAAGGACTCAAATAGTCTGTTTCAATTTTGAACTCAAGCTTCTCTTGGACGGTTGGCTATTTAAATCGAGGTGCAGAGAAATGAAACCTTTTTATCTAAAATCATCTTCCAAAATTTCTTACTGATTAAGTTTCCTTTTGAATCCTTAAATTTATTTTTTTACCTTTTTCAATTTTGTTGCCTAAGCTTGTTTCCATTCCTTTCTCGGATAACTTCTTAATTTTTACTTTCCAAGTAATCTTTTAATCTTCTCTCTTTCTTTCATCTCACCATAATGGTTAGAATTAAAAATAGTCACCATAAGGATAGAAGTAATTGCAATATTCAAAATTAAAAGGGTCGTGGAGGTGGTGCTATAGAGGTGATGAGGCTAGACCCAGTAATTGGAAACATGAAAATATACACACTTTTTCATGCCCTTTTAACTCAAATTCATGTAGTTTTGGTAAAATTCTTGTCAAAAAATATTTAACTATTATGAAATAATTAAATTGTACTTAAATTATTAACATGTTGAATTTTACTTAATTTTATAATAAATTTTGATTAATTTTGATCATTTTCGACAGATTCGCATAAAGGGCAAAAAAAGGCTCGGTAGACACTGCTAGAAGCACAAAACCGAAAAGCAATTTTGAAGCATCAAGGCAAATTAATTTTTCAGCCTAAGACGGTCCAAATTATGTGTATTAATTAATAATATAATTATTTCTAATTTCAATCCAATTTAATTTTTGTTAAATAAATTATTATTAATTAATTATGAAAAGTGGCCCAGTTGAGCTAAACCGAGAAAACTGATCCAACTGAGCATTGGGCAGCTCAAAACCCTCCCACATGTTGACCCAATAAGCTTGCTTGGCTTATTATTTAACTTTGAAAATGGCCCTTGAAGAATCCTTCAAATTGCATTCAAAACCCTCCACTATTTGTGCCATTCTAGATTTGCCCCTACCTTAAAATAGCAAGTTTGAATTCTTCAAACTTGCCACATGTGTGGCTGGCCATGGGGGGAATCTATGAGTGCTTATTTTTGATAATTTAGCATCCATATCAACCTATAAATACCCCCATTTGCTGCTCACTTCAAACACATCTCAAACCCATTCATTTCTTCAATTCTCTCTCACTTTTATCTCTTCATTCCCTTCCATTGTTCTTCATTTTCTTCCCCTAATCATTTGCTAATTTCACCTCTTGAAAAAGAGTCCTTCAACCACCATTTTTAGTAGAATTTAAGTGTTCGTAGAAGCCTCGGTTCAACAAGAACAAGCAGAGAATGAGGAGCGGACCATACTAGTCAAGCCTCGGAGAAACACCAAATTTGATTCTTGTTCCTTATCCTTTTAATTTTATTGTTCTTGTTATGAACATGTTTACGAATATTTGTGATGTTGATTTGTTTAATTTAATTAATATGGCTTAAATTTAATTCGTGTTAGGTTGATTGCATTTCGTCTACTTAATTTATTAAAATTGTGTTTGTGTTGTTATAGGCCTTAGTAAGATGTTTGATTAAGTAAAACCATGAATAAGTTATTCTTGTATTACAATTGTAAGGTAACTAATGAATTAATTATTTAAACGAATTGAAATTTTAACTAATTAACACAATACTTAATTAGTGCATGTTTGATCTTCTAAGGCAGCTGAGGGTTAAATTAGCAACGGTATCTAACAATACATTAGCCTTGCATAACTTGCAAGATTGATGTGATGTGAATCATGATAAGTTTTATAATTTAAGAATGTTCGTTCTTGAAAACTAACTATTATCACAACAAAGGCAAGCGCATCTTATCGAAAAGTAGTATAGCTTATGGCAAGGCCAGGATGTCGAACCCAAAGGAACTAAAAGTACTAGTATTAACTTTCTTTTTATTATCTAGCCTAAAAATAAAGGGGTTTGTTTTATCTAAACTATTACTAAACTAAGAATGCATAAAAAGTAAATTGGGGAAATAAATTTTGGGAAAACTGGATGATTTGGACAATACCTAAGGGAAAAATCCACCTAGACTTCACTTGTTATTGACTCTGAATCAGACGATTTATTCACTTGACTTGATCCATATAAATCCCTAAGTTATATTATTATCTCTCTCGAGACTAACAACATTTAACCCTAGATTGATTAATTGAAATCTCTTTCTAATTAAAACCCCTAGAGTTGCATTAACTCGATCTATGGATTCCCTTATTAGGTTTCACCCTAATCCGGCAAAATTATGTCACCCTATCTGTCGGCGTGCAATCAACTCTGCTTAATTATGTTAGATCTACTCTTAGATAGGGACTTTTGCTCCTCTAAATGAGGACATCAATACTTGAATCAATATCCTAGAATATTAAAGCAAGAATTAAGAACTCATAATGAAGAACAAGTCAAATATTTACCATATAATTCAGATAATAATAACAAGATCCGTCTTAGGTTTCATTCCCCTTAGGTATTTATGAGGTTTAGTTCATATTTTTGAAAGAAAACATCTCAAAAGAATAATGATAACAAAACATAAAGAAAACCCAAGAACTCTTGAAGGGAATTGAAGGGAGATCTTCAGTCTTAAAGGTGAATCCGACTTCTAAGATGGATCAATCGAATTTCTTCGAGTAATTTCTTGCCTCCTACTCTGTGTGTCTTTTAGGTACCTCCTAGGGTGTTTATATAGGCTCTAGAATGCTTCAAAACCCTCAAGAGTGGCCTTTTCTATATAGGACTAGATTTGGGCTCGACAGGGACATACCCGTGTGACATGCCCGTGTACGATTGCTTCAAACCATGTTCGAGTCTGTTGGATGGACACGGGCATGTGAACTACCCATGTGAGGAAGCCCAGGCCGTGTTGATTTCCCATGTTGACACATTTTCTCCGTTTTTGGCTCGTTTCTCGCTCTTTTTACTCTCTTATGCTCTCCTAAGTATAAAAAATGAAATTAAAGGATTAAGAGCATCAAATTCACCAATTCTAAGGATAATTCATCCAAACTTATGCTAAGCATGGGATAAATATATGTATAAATTATGGTTTATCAAATACCCCCACACTTAAGCATTTGCTTGTCCTCAAGCAAAATCCTCAACTCACAATTAAGAATTCATTTTTCTCAACTTACAATTCCTGTTAATAATATCTCAGAATAAACCATAAGTAATCATACATTAAGAATTCGACTAAAAGAACATCAAAGTTTCAAACATTCCAAGTTGAGCATTTTATCACGAAAACATTAGGTGTCTCCCCTCATCAAAGTAATCACCTTTGATTCAAAATATCACATAATTCAACATCCTCACTAACAATTCACTCAAATCACTCGAAGTGTTTAAGGACAACAAATGATACACTCATTAGTCAATATGAAAAGTTATTACCATAGGCTTGCGTGAAAATCAACTCTCCACCATTATATATTGAGATGATTCATCAATCAAAAGGTCTTTAGAGGGTTGTAACGCGGCTTTGGTTAGGGGGTGTGGTCACAAGCTTGAAAGAAAAGGTTAGAATCGTGATTGAATTGAAAAATTAACTAATTAGAAAAATACTAAAATTTGATAAATTACATTCCTAATTAGACGATCCTAGAATTGAGCTTTTCTTCATGGGGTATGGAATTAAATACTTAAGCTCAAAAACAAAAAGTTACTACTAATATGTATGTATGTTTTTTTTATTTAGAACAAGTCAAATATTATCGAACTTTGCTAAAAATAAAACATAGCTAAGAAATTTATTCAAATTAAATCTCGACAAAAAATAGGGATCAAATTAATTGAGGGGATTTCAACAATAATGGGTTATGGGTTAATATTGAGGGTAAATTAATGAATGGCTTGTTAGGCTCAAGGGGGTTCACTAAGGGTTAATTATGGATGTAGGCTTTTATGGAGTGAGTGGGTTAAACCTAGGTGCCGCTATCATCTCAACATATCAAATCAATGGTGTGGTCTTGACATGCATAATCAAGCAAGTTCTAGAATAACAAATCAATATTGACGCACTCATAGCAATAATAAAAGTGAACATGAAAGAAATAATAGATGCTCTAAAGGCTCAAGATCTCACAAAAATTATGGCTTTTTGATGTTAAACCTATGAATTTCAACTCAAGATAATACCTAAACTTGGGGAAACCACCTAAAAAAATTTTAATTCTCAAAAAAGAAAAATCAACTTATCATGCTTGATTCTCTAATTTCTTAAAGTTTAAACAATCGATGCATGAATGGCTATGTTTTAATCCAAGACATATCAATAAAAATCATAAGTTAATCAAAATTCATTCTAATAGTGATATGACTGAGTTACGTGAGAATAAGACAAAATTTAGGGATTTTTTCTGATAAAGATATACGTAACCCCCCACACTTATGATGTACACTGTCCTCACTGTACAAAGATATATAATAGCGACATAAATATGATATCGAAAGAGAGGAAGAGAAGTGAAACTGCCCCGAGAGTGGATGAAATCCTTGGATTTGCTAGAGCGGGAATTGAAGATAAAGCTGAAGGAAAGGCATGGTTCTTAGGGATAAATGAGAAGACACTATTGTGGAGGAGAGTTAAGGGAATAATTCGATGATTACCATAAAGATAGGTAGAGTTTAAAAATATAAAATATGAGTCTTCAAAAATAAATAGAAATAAAAGTAAAAAAATAAAAATAAAACAAGTTTGAAAAGAGGCACGGCCGTGTCGCCCAACACTGGTCTCACACTACCGTGTCACACGCCCGTGTGGCTGGTGTCCAGCACGTGTTTATCGCGAAATGAGAAATTGCCACACAGCCTGAGGACACGCCCGTGTGTTTAGGCCGTGTGGTCACATGGTCATATCGTACAACCGTGCGCAATGTGGCTCGCTTCTCTAATGCCCGTGTATATATGCGCACGGCCGTGTTAATTTCTTAGTTTCTTCCATGGGTGTGGCACATGCCCGTGTTATTTTGACAGAACTGCCCACGGCCATGTCACACGGTCGTGGCAATGTATCGAATCCTGTGTTTTGGGAAAATTTTTGCTCTGGTTTCACAGAGTCGTGTCTCCGCCCGTGGTATGAGCATGGCCTAAAGCACGCCCACGGACTAGGCTGTGTTTGTTCCTATCAAATGTCAAAATTTCCTACAGTTGAACTAAGAACAGTTAAAGAAAAATTAAACCCTATTTAGTGAGGTTAGTGCTTGGGTTGCCTCCCAAGAAGTGCTTATTTAGAGTCTAAGCTCGACTCTACCTTGTAAGTATACTTAGGGAAGTTCGTGGAGTCGTAGCTCCTCTCTATCGTCTTTGAAATTCTTACCATTGTAGAGTTTGAGGCGATGTCCATTTATCTTGAAAGTGTCTTGTGATGGGTGACTTACCTCTACTGTGCCATATGGAAAGATAGTTTGAACTACGAAAGGACTTGACCATCGTGATTTAAGCTTCCTAGGGAACAATTTGAGCCATGAGTTATACAACAAGACAAGATCTCCAACTTTAAATTGATTGCGTTGTCTTAAACAAGCGTCGTGGCAGTGCTTCGTTGCTTCCTTGTATAGGCGTGAATTTTCATATGCATTGGTTCGCCACTCATCTAACTCGTTCAACTACATCAACCTATTTTCACCTATAAGTTTGGGGTCAAGGTTTAGAAATTTTATAACCCAGAATGCCTTGTGTTCTAACTAAAATGGTAGATGACAACTTTTTCCATAAACAAGTCTCTAAGGTGATGTTCCTACGGGGTCTTAAAAGTAGTTCTATAAGCCTATAAAGCATCATCTACTTTCATCGCCTAATCCTTCCTATTTGATTCTACTGTCTTTTCTAGGATACGTTTAAGCTCTCCGTTTTCCACTTCGACTTGGCCACTAGTTTGAGGGTGGTAAGGGGTAGCTGTTTTGTGGTGAATTCTGTATTTCTTAAGGATCTTGTCAAATTGGGCATTACAAAAATGAGTACCCCTATCACTGATGATTGCTCTAGGTGTTCCAAATTGAGAGAAAAGTTTCTTAAGGAAACGTACTACTTCTCTAGCATCATTAGTAGGTAAATCTTGGGCTTTAACCTATTTGGACATATAATCGACAGCTACTAAGATGTATTTAATCTCAAATGAACTAGGGAATGGTCCCATGAAGTCGATACCCCAAATGTCAGATATTTCACATGAAAGCATATATGTCTGAGGCATTTCATCATGTTTGGAGATATTACCTGTCCTTTGGCATTTGTCACAAGAAGTAACATACCTATTGGCATCTTTGAATAGAGTGGGCCAATAAAAACCTGATTCAAGTATTTTATGTGCGGTCTTATTCCCACTGTAATGTCCTCCAGTCAGTCCTGAGTGGCAATGTTCCAAGATTTTCAATGCTTCTATCCTTGTAATGCAACTTCTAATGACTTGGTCTACAAATATACGGAAAAGGAAAGGGTATTCTCAATAGTAGTTTTTCACATCAAAAAAGAATCGCTTCTTTTGCTGGTGTGTTAACCATTTTGGAATAATGTTAGGGGCTAAAAAATTTGCAATGTTTGCAAACCAAGGTACCTCAGAGTCAGATATAGCAAAAAATTGTTCTTCAGGGAATGAATCATTTATTTCAACTTCATTTAGCTCTTTGGTACTTGAATTTTCATGCCTGGAAAGATGATCAGCTGCGAGATTTTCAGTTCTTTTCTTATCCTTAATCTGCAAGTCAAATTCCTGCAATAACAAAATCCATCAAATAAGTCGAGGTTTTGCATCAGTCTTAGTTAAAAGATAGCGAAGAGCAGAATGGTCAGTATAAACGACAAATCTAGACAATATTAGATATGACCTAAATTTATCGAATTCAAAAACCACAACCAGCAGCTTTTTCTCCGTGGTGGTGTAGTTTTCTTGTGCGGCTGTCGACGTTTTACTAGCATAATAGATTGGTTGAGAATGCTTATCTCTTTGCTGTCCCAAAACTGCACCTACTGCAAAATCACTCGCATCGCACATTAGTTCGAAAAGTGAATTCCAATAAGGTGCAATTATAATTGGAGCTTTAGTCAATTTATCCTTTAAAGTATTAAATGCTTCTAAACATTCCTGATCGAAATTAAAAGGGACATCTTTTTCTAGTAATTTAGTCAAAGGCTTAGCTATTTTAAAAATATCTTTAATAAATCTTCTACAAAACCCAGCATGTCCTAAAAAGCTTCTAATAGCCTTAACCAATTTAGCTGGAGGTAGTTTCTCAATGGCTTCAATTTTAGATTTATCAACCTCAATCCCTTTACTAGAAATTTTATGTCCTAACACAGTACCTTCTTGAACCATAAAGTGGCATTTTTCCCAGTTGAGCACAAGATTTGTTTCCTCGCATCTTATTAAGACTCGTTTTAATTTTTTAAGGCAAAGATGGAAAGAGTTACCCAAAATCGAGAAATCATCCATAAAGACCTCCATGATGTCTTCTACGAGTTCGTCAAAAATGGCCATCATGTAATGCTGAAATGTAGCAGGAGCATTACATAATCCAAAAGGCATTCTACGATAATCAAACGTAGCATATGGACATGTAAATGTCATCTTTTCTTGATCTTCAAGAGCTATTGGGATTTGAAAATAGCCAGAGAGTCCGTCTAGGAAGCAGTAGTACATGTGCCCTGATAATCTTTCCAACATTTGGTCAATGAATAGAAGGGGGAAGTGATCTTTTCTCGTGGCATCATTCAGCTTCCTATAGTCAATGCAAACTCTCCAACCTGTGGCTGTCCTTGTTGGGATTAATTCATTCTTCTGATTGGCTACAACAATCATGCCTTCTTTCTTAGGAACAACCTGCATTGGACTTACCCAAGAACTGTCAGAAATAGGATAAATAATTCCAGCATCTAGGAGTTTAATTACCTTAGCTTTAAAAACTTCCTTCATGTTGGGGTTCAGTCATCTTTGGGTTTTCACACATGGCTTATATTCATCTTTCATTAAAATTTTGTGGGTGCAAAAAGAAGGGTTGATCCCTTTAATGTCAAAAATTTTCCAAGCTATGTCCCTTTTATGCTCTCTTAATACTTGGAGTAATTCCTCTTTCTCCTTGGGTTGCAAGTTAGATGCAATAATTACCAGAAATGTAGAATTATTTCTAAGGAATGCATATTCCAAGTGATTCGGCAATTGTTTAAGTTCTAGTTTGGGAGGTTCTTCAATAGAGGGTTTTTGCTTAAGTTCACCGTTTACCTTAATACCTTCATATTCTGCTGGTCTTGGGGAGGGTTGATTAGAATTTAGTTCAGTTCCTATCTCAGAATCATCATCCACCCCCTCTCCTTGGGCAAGACACAGTTCCATCATGTCCTTATGCACGATTTCTTGAAAAGAATCTTAAGTAGCATGATCAATAGAGTCAATAAAATAACATGAGTCATCCTGTTCCCTAGAAAATCTCATAGCATCATAAATTTTAAAAATAATCTCTTCGTCACCTAATCTAAGTACCAATTCACCATCTCCCACATCAATAACAACCCTAGCAGTGGCTAAAAATGGACGACCTAAGATTAAAGACACTTCAACATTCTCATCCATGTCAAGCACGACGAAATCAATAGGAAATATAAATTTATCTACTTTTACAAGTACGTCCTCTATAATTCCCCTAGGATATTTAACAGATCTATCAGCTAATTGAATACTCATCCTAGTGGGTTTAGGTTCCCCAAGACCAAGTTGTTTAAACATTTTATATGGCATCAAATTAATGCTAGCGCCTAAATCAGCTAGTGCTTTATCAACATTCAAACTACCAATTAAGCAGGGAATAGTAAAACTTCCTGGATCTTTCAGTTTGGTTGACAATTTATTTTCGAGTATGGTTGAGCACTCCTTATTAAGTTCCACAGTAGATAAGTCTTTAAACTTCCTTTTGTTTGTTAGAAGCTCCTTTAAAAATTTTGCATATGTAGGCATTTGTGATATAGCTTCAACAAAAGGTAAGTTAATATACAGTTGTTTAAAAAGTTCAAGAAATTTACCGAATTGTGCATCCATGCAGCCTTTTTTCAACTTTGCTAGATATGGAATTGGTGGTTTATTCCTTTAGTATTGGATTGTCATTATTTTTGAATTTTACCTCCTCTCCTTTGTTTCTGTCAACTTCTTGTGGTGGCTCCTTTTCGGATTTAGCTAACACTTTCCCACTCCTTAGTGTAACTGCTTTTACATGCTCTTTTGGATTGGTTTCGGTGTTACTAGGTAGATTTCCTGGTGGTCTTTCTGAAATCATCTTAGCTAGCTGCCCAATTTGATTCTGGAGTTATTGGATCGATGCTTGCTTATTTTTAAGTGCAGTTTCAGTGTTCTGAAAATGGGTTTCCACTACTGAAATAAATTTTGACATCATTTCCTCAAGGTTCAGCTTTTTCTCTTACTGGTAAGGTTGTTGTTGGAAGCCTGGAGGTGGTTGTGGTCTCTGATTCCCTTGGCCTCCCCATGAGAAATTTGGGTGGCTCCTCCATCCTGCATTGTAAGTGTTACTATAAGAATTATTTTGAGGTCAAGGATTATTACCCATATAATTTAATTGCTCGTTTTCCATGTTGTGGCCATAAGGTGGGTATTCTGAATTGCTCGTCCTCCTCCACTTGCATTGCATTGCATTACTGGGTGAACCTGTGAAGAACCAAGTAAACCATCAATTTTTCTACTCAAAATTTCTACCTGATTAGAGAGCGTGGTGACCGAATCGATGTTAAAAATGCTGGCTACTTTTTTTGGCTTTGTCCTCATGACTTGCCACTGATAATTATTTATTGACATCTCTTTTATAAATTCATAAGCTTCCTCAGGGGTCTTATTATTGATAGTTCCACCAGCAGCTGCATCAATCATCTGTCTAGTCGAAGGATTCAGGCCATTGTAAAAAGTTTAAACCTGTAGCCAGACTGGTAACCTATGCTGAGGGCACCTTCTCAAAAGATCCTTGTATCTCTCCCATGCATCATAGAGTGTTTCTAAATTCATCTGTAAAAAAAGAAGAGATATCATTCCTCAACTTAGCAGTTTTAGCCGGTGGAAAATATTTAAGTAAGAATTTTTCGGTCATTTGTTCCCAAGTAGTGATTGACCCTCGTGGTAACGAGTTCAACCACTGTTTAGCTTTGTTCCTCAACAAAAAGGGAAATAACCGAAGGTGAATGGCATCATCAGAAATGCCATTGATTTTAAAAGTGTCGCAGAATTCCAAAAAATTTGCCAAATGAGTGTTTGGGTCCTCGTCCTACAAACCATCAAACTGAACAAACTGTTGTATCATTTGAATTATGTTAGGTTTCAGTTCAAAATTATTTGCAGCAACAACCGGCCTAACTATACTTGACTCAGTTCCTATTAAAGTAAGTTTAGCATAATCATACATAGTGTGTGGAGCAGGATTCTGATTTACTAGATCAAGAACAATCGCAGGAGGTAACAAATTTTCTTGATTTTCAGCCATCTCCTCGGTTCTGGTGGAAATATCGTCCTCTTGCTCTTTCTCTGTGTACCTTAGGCTTCGCCTTATTTCTCTTCAGCTTTTGCGAGCTGTGCGATCAATCTCACTGTCAAAAAGTAATGGTCCTGACAGGTTTCTTCTAGTCATAAACAATAAAAACTTGCCAGAAGGAAAAAGAAAATTTAGTAAAAAAAATCAAAATCAAATTTAAATTTAAATTCCAATAAAATAAATGGGTAAAGTAATAAAAATTAAGTGTTCCTAATATCTTAGTTCCCTGCCAACAGCGCCAAAAATCTTGATGTGATGTGAATTGTGATAGGTTTTATAATTTATGAATGTCTGTTCTGAAAACTAACTATTATCATGACAAAGGCAAGCACACTTTATCGAATAGTAGTATAGCTTATGGCAAGACCGAGATGTCAAACCCAAAGGAACTAAAACTACTAGTATTAACTTTCTTTTTATTATCTAGCCTAAAAATAAAAGGGGTTTGTTTTATCTAAACTAATTACTAAACTAAGAATGCACAGAAAGTAAATTGGGGAAATAACTTTTGGGAAAACTGAATGATTTGGACAATACCTAAGGGAAAAATCCACCTAGACTTCACTTGTTATTGACTTTGAATCAGACGATTTATTCACTTAACTTGATCCGTAAAAATCCCTAAGTTATATTATTATCTCTCTCGAGACTAACAACATCTAACCCTAGGTTGATTAATTGAAATATCTTTCTAATTAAAACCCCTAGTGTTCCATTAACTCGATCTATGGATTCCCTTATTAGGTTTCACCTTAATCCGGCAAAATTAAGTCACCCTATCTCTAGACGTGCAACCAACTCCGCTTAATTATGTTAGATATACTCTTAGATAGGGACTTTTTCTCCTCTGAATAAGCACATCAATAATTGAATCAATATCCTGAAATATTAAAGCAAGAATTAAGAACTCATAATTAAGAACAAGTCATATAATTTAGATAATAATAACAAGATCCGTCTTAGGTTTCATTCCCCTTAGGTATTTAGGGGGTTTAATTCATATTTATGAAAGAAAACATATCAAAAGAATAATGATAACAAAACATAAAGAAAACCCAAGAACTCTTAAAGGGAATTGAAGGGAGATCTTCAGTCTTGAAGGTGAATCTAGCTTCTGAGATGAATCAATCGGCTTTCTTCGAGTAATTCCTTGCCTCCTACTCCGTGTGTCTTTTAGGTACCTCTTGGGGTCTTTATATAGGCTTTAGAATGCTTCAAAACCCTCAAGAATGGCCTTTTCTGAATAGGACTAGATTTGGGCTCGACAAGGACACGCCAGTGTGACACGCCCATGTGCGATTGCTTCAAATTGTGTTCGAGTCTGTTGAAGGGTCATGGGCATGTGAACTACCAATGTGAGGAAGTCCAGGCCGTGTTGATTTCCCATGTTGACTCATTTTCTCCATTTTTGGCCTGTTTCCCACTCTTTTTACTCTCCTATGCTCTCCTAAGTATAAAACATGAAATTAAAGGATTAGGAGCATCGAATTCACCAATTCTAAGGATAATTCATCAAAAATTATGCTAAGCATGGGATAAAAATATGTATAAATTATGGTTTATCAAAGATTATTGTGATTAAATTTTTTTAAGGTAGAAATACATTGTTACCTCACGTAATCTTTTATGTGCTTATGAGATTGAACTAATTGTTTAAATTGGCAAAGAGATATGTACGAGAGATTATTTTAATTTCATAAGTATGTATGTGCATTAACACAATTTCTTATTAAATTTTTTTTAATTGGTTGAATTGACATAGAGATATAGTTAAGAGATAAATGAATTTTTGGTAAGTAAGTATGTTCATAAGTTAGCAAATTATCGAGTTGCCGTGAATTTATTCGTAACAACTTAAACATGATTTTAATAATTCTAAGTTAAGAAATGTAATTAATCTAACACAATTATGTCATCATAATTAAAATCATCTTTTGAAATCATGCATTGGAACTTTTGTTTTATTTTTATTTATTGTACTTAGTTAAAATACTAGTTTTTAGTCACCTCCTCAAATCAAAATATTTTTCTTCACCAAAGTGTTTTTAAAATTGCATTCATAAATAATTCTTTTCACAGTCCTTGTGGGTACGATAACTTGACATTTACTTGTCACTTTATACCTTGTTGCGATTGTGTACACTTGTACATTTCCGTCATTCCAAGTTTTTGGCGCCGTTGTCGGGGACTGTTTTAAAAAGTCATTATTTTTGTATTTGTTAGTTTTGCATTTTGGTTTATTTTTCTGTTCAATTTTAACTTAATGAATTTTTCTGTGATTGTTTCAGGTGTTTATGAGCATTGACCGAATTATCGATTTACTCCCTATAAGCCCTAAAATTGAACGAATTTTTTGACAGTGAAGAAGATAAGCAACCCAGAGAAGGACCAAAGAGATGAACCTTGAAAATTTGAATCAAGGAAACAGAGCAAACCTTGCTCAAAATCCTATCCTTGTTGCTGATGATAGGGATATAGCTCTAAGATAGTATGTCATGCCAGTGTTTCATGATCTTAATGCGGGTATTAGGAGACCCTAAATCGAGGCACAACAATTTGAGCTAAAGCCATTCATGTTCTAGATGCTTCAGACGGTGGGCCAATTCAGTGGAATGCCTACTGAAGATCCTTATCTTCACTTAAGACTGTTTATGGAGGTGAGCAATTCTTTCAAGTTAGTCGAAGCACCCGAATATGCATTACGATTGAAGCTATTCCCATATTTCCTAAGGGACAGAGCTCAAGCTTGGTTGAACTCATTGCCACCAAATTCAATTTCCACATGGCAAGAGTTAGCAGAAAGATTCCTCATGAAGTATTTCCCGCCTAGCAAGAATGCTAAGTTGAGGAACGAGATCACTGCTTTCCAACAAATGGATGATGAGTCCTTATATGAGGCATGGGAAAGGTACAAGGAATTATTACGGAAGTACCCTCATCACGAAATCCCACATTGCATCCAACTTGAGCCATTTTATAATGGTCTCAATGCCCACACAAGGATGGTAGTGGACGGTTCTACTAGTGGTGCTCTCCTTTCGAAGTCTTATAATGAGTCCTATGAAATCATTAAGAGGATTGCCAGCAATAATTATCAATGGCCAACCAATCAAGCAGTGTTAGGAAGATGAGTCACTAGAATATATGAAGTACGCTTTTACTTCACTCGCATCTCAGGTATCCTCAATATCCTCAATGCTTAAAAATTTTACCACTAATGGGTTCAATAGTTTTGCAGCACAGCCACCGAATCAATTTGAAAATGCAGCCTGTATCTATTGTGGGGAAGGACATTTGTTTGAAGAATGTCCATCGAACCCAGAATCTATGTATTACATTGGTAACTAGAACCAAAATCGAGGAAGGCAAGGACTGCAATCCAATTCTATAGCCCATCATGGCGAAACCACCCGAATTTTTCCTAGAGTAACCAAGGGGCTGGAACTAGTAACACTTACGCCCAACCTAAACTGACCCAGCCACCTGGTTTGCTTTAACAAGTTTAGAAACCAACCCAAGCTAAACTGTCCAATAGCTTAGAGAACCTATTGAAGGCATACATGGAAAAAAATGAGCCATTCTAAGGAATTTGGAGAATTAAATTGGCCAGCTTGCAACTAAACTCAGAAACTGACCACAATATGGTTTACCTAGTGATATGGAAAATTCGAGAAATCCAAGGAATGATCATTGTAAAGCGTTGACATTAAGGAGCAAAAAGATATTAGAGCCCAACATCGTCGAAGTTGAAAAGGAGCTAGCTAATGCTTAAGGCTCAGAGGAAGTTCAACCGAGTGTTGAAATTCCAGAGTCACCATAACCTCAATTTGCAAAATCTGATAAGGTAACTTCTAAACTAGCTAATTCTAATAAACTAACAACTTCGTTAGATGTAAAATTGCCACAGAAGACGAATCAACAAGTTCTAGTAAAGAAGCCTCCACCATCCTACCCTCAAAGACTTTAGAAGCAGAAGCAAGAAATTCAATTCAAGAAGTTCCTAGACGTACTCAAGCAACTTCATATCAACATCTCATTAGTTGAAGCACTTGAACAAATGGCCAACTACATCAAATTCATGAAGGATATACTGTCTAAAAAATGAAGACTTGGAGAATTTGAGACGTTGGCCCTGACAAAGGTGTAACAGCCCATTTTTTTTAGTTAACCAAAATAGTGGTTTCAAGACCAAAAATTTGAGGTCAAAATAATTATTTTATTATTATTTAAATGTCTACAAAATGATAATATGTTTGAGCAAAAATTTCGTCAAGGAATTTTATCGTTTGATTGGTCGATTTAATAAAAAGAACTAAATCGCATAAAGCGTAAAACTTGAGTTCTATTAGCTAAAAGTATCTAATAGCTATATGACCTTAAAGTTAAGGTCCTTATGTTGTAATTACACCATTATTAGTAAGTGGAAAATTATGGACTAGTAATAAGTGATATTCGTGAACATTAATAAAGGTTAATTTAGTAGTTAAACAGTTTAAATGATAATTCATAAAACAAAAAGGCCATTTAATTTATTACTCATCTTCTTAACCGAATATTAAAGAGGAAAATCCAAGAAATTAGCTTCAAATTTTGGCTAGATATCATCCATTCTTGTAAGTGATTTTGATCCTGGTTTTTAATGACTTCTATGTTTTTGTGATCGTTGCATCTAGTACTAGTTAGCCCAGGGACTATTTTGCAAAACTGTTAAAGATTTTGAATGATGCCATTGATGAATACATGTGTATTTTGAAGTTTCTTGATAGATTATGAATGCTTGTTGATAGATATACAAGTTTTGTCAAGTGATTTTTAGTGAAAATGCAAAATAGGGATTAAATTGAGAAATGTTGAAACTTTGTGGTTAAAATGTGAAATAAATGGAAAATATGGGTTGATAGGGATATAATGGTAATTCAGCTAGCATGGGTTAGTCTTGAATTTCATGGATTTGTGATTTTGTGTAATAAGGACTAAATTGTAAAAATATGAAAGTTTAGGGGCTAATGGTAAAATAGCTCAAATGCATATTTTGGATTGAATTAAATAATTAGAAGAATAAATAAGTTGATTTTGGTTACTTATAGATCAAGAAAAGAGGAATTCGGACTTGGATTGGGGAAAAAAACAAAGTAATTGAATAGTCAGTCAAATTTTGTCATTTTCGTACATGAGGTAAGTTCGTATAATTTAGCTTAACTGTGTATTTATTTAATTGATGGATGGTATTTTGATTGTATTTATCTTATTGGTTAAATTTGGAAGATTTTAATTAAATGTACAATTTAAGTAAGAAGAATTACTAAATAAGACCATAGCTGGGCTATGGCAAATTGGATAATAAAACCATAACCTGGTTATGGCATGTGAATGTAAGACCACGGCAGGGCCATGGCAATGTATGTGTAAGATCATAGTTGGACTATGGCATCGAAAAATCGATGTACTCGTACCGTAAGTATTTATAAACTTGGAGTGATTTGATAAGTGAATTGGTGAGAAATAGATAAGTATTGGTATAGGTATGTACGAAAAACTATTCGTATAATGAACTAATGGAAGTTGAGAAATTTATGTTATCTATTTAGAAATTTTAATGAATGATGAGATTATTTCATATTTACAGATGAATTTACTAAGCTTTATAGCTTACTTTGTTTATCTTTCTATGTTTTATAGGATTTTGAAGCTAGCTCAAATTAGGGGATCGTCAGGAACTTCATTGCACTATCAGACATTTATTTTGGTATTTTTAAAGTTGTGTAAATATGGTATATGGCATGTATAGGCTTGATTCATTTTGGTATGTTTGATGAACATGTATTTTGGCCATTTGAGTTGGCTTACGATGATGAATTTGATGACGTTTATAAATGTGTAAATGGTTCTGTTTTGAGTTTGGTAATTGACCTATATCATGTGACTGAGGTTGAATTTATAATGCTTAATGATATTATGTAATTTGATTGCTAAAAAAGCTGATAATTTTGGAAGTTATGTGCTTGTGAATTGGTGAATGATAATACATGTTTGGAATGATTTAGTAAATTGAATTGTATATATGAATTCGGCATGTAAATAGATGGAAAATGGTGGCTTATTTGTGATTTGTATCGATGATAATGAAATGGTATGAATTGAATATTGGTTGATTATATTTGGTTGCTATTTGTGTCTTGAAATGGAACTATTTAAGCTTGTATAGGTATGTGCAAAATGGGTGGCAAAATGGCTTGGTAAATAGCCTATTTTTGTCCATACGGGCGTGTGTCTCAACTGTGTGTGTCACACAGTCATGTTACACGGCTGTGTGTCCCTTGGTGTTGAATTTGAAACCAAGTCAGTATGCTCCACACGGCCTTACACACGGGCGTGTGACTTGGCCATGTGACATAAGTCAGTATACCCTAAAGGATTGGCATAGCCTAGCACATAGCCTGGTACACGGGCATGTATGGCCATTTTTAGGTCACACGGGCTAGCCACATGGGCGTGTGTGTTGGTCGTGTGACCCAAGTCAGCGAGTTACACAGGGTAGGGCACATGCTGGGACACTGTCATGTGCTCTCATTTCGAATGTCCACACGGCCTGTGACACGGGCATGTCTATTGGCCATGTGAGACACACGGCTTAGTCATACGAGCGTATGTCCCCTGTTTTGGAGAAAAATTTTCAAAGTTTCATGAAAGTTTCTTGAGTTTTTGGTTTAGTTGTGAACCACTCCCAAAGCATGTTTAGGGCTTCATAGGCTCGTATAAGAGACAAATTGATTGAGATTGAATGATGAATGCTTGAATTGAGAAAATGTATGCTAAATGGATGTTTAATTGTTTTGTAAGTCCGGTAATGCTTGTAACCCTATTCTGACGTTGAATACGAGTGAGGGTGTTACATTTATTGGTATCAGGGCTATATTTAGTCGATTCTATGACTAATGTAGCCTGTGTGAGAGTCTAGCTATACATGCCATATATAACCTGTGATAGTGTGATGATTACTGACGTTATAATCTATGTTTTCATATAGTAATGGATCCCGAATGAGCTGCAGTAGATGATGTTGAGAGTAATACGCCAGCGTCCCCCAAGAGACAACGCCTTTTGAATCTAGACCCGTGTCGAGTAGTCACGGAGGTGAGCTAAAGAAGCCTTTTTCAAAATGATGAACGAGTGGTTCACTCAATATGTCCAGACAAATCTGGCTACTCAACAACCTCCACCACTGCCAATTCCTCAACCAATCCCCGTAGTTCCTCAAGTTATTGATTTTACACGATTGAACAAGTAGCCAGTTAATAAAATTCGTAAGCATGGGGCTAAAGAGTTTAAAGCTACCGTTAACGATGATCTTGAGAGAGCTGAATTCTGGCTTGAAAATAAAATCAGAGTATTTAATGAGTTGTCGTGTACACCCAAAGAGTGCATTAAATTTCTCTATCTTTGTTGAGAGACACTACGTATCAATGGTGGAATACTTTGACATCAGTGGTACTAAAAGAATGTGTTACATGGTATTTCTTTCAATCTGAGTTCAGAAAGAAATATATCAGCCAGAGGTTCATTGATCAGAAGTGCAAAGAGTTCCTAGAATTAAAACAAGGCCGTTGGTCTATGACAAATATGAACAAGAATTCATGAGGCTCAGTAAATATGCCCGAGAATGTGTTTCAACGAAAGTTAAGTGCAAAAGATTTGAAGATGGATTCAAAAAAGATATCAGATTGCTAGTGTAACACCCCAAACCCGGCCTGGAAGTTTGGCTCGAATCTGGCGTGTCACATTGAAGTGTTTTTCAAAAACCATGGTTCCATTAAAAACCCTTCTTAATAATTAAAAACTTATACCCTTTTTAAACCTTGTTAGAAAACCTCAGCTGAATAACATTCTTAACAATTTTCTAAAAACCTTGGCAATTGCGGAAGCTTAATTTAAAAATGATTGCGGATACGTGATGTTTTGAACAATAGTAGTTGCTTTGGAAAATCGTGTTCTAATACAATCAATTATAACAATAATAAATAAAATTCCAAATTTGAAATCCAGAAAATTCCAACGGATTTACTACAGCCCACATAAAAACATTTAAAAGTAATAATCAAAACTGTAGCATAAACAGTGTGTGTGGCTTCCTCCGAGCCCCTCGTAGCTCCGATCGGTCTAAGGCTGGAAATTACCTAAAAGGTTAATAAACGGGGTGAGTTTACGAAAACTCAGTGTGAGATCCCCTACTGTATAAAAGGAACAGTCAGTCATATAAAAGAATTAAAAGTCTGGCCTCAGCCCTACTTATAGTTTCAGTATCAATTGGGCCTTGCCCATTTTAACAGACAGTACCAGATGGGTTTTAGCCCATTACAAAATAAGAAACATTATCAGAACTAGAATCAAAATGAGAATCAGAATCAGAATCAGAATCAGGTGACAGAATCATAATCAGAATCAGAATTATGTGACAGAATCAGAATCAGTATCAAGTAACAGAATCAGAATTAGAATGTGAATGCAATCCCAATCCAATCCAGCCGTATACACCCCCGTACCAACCTTACACCATGTAGGGAAACAACTCGACCAACCCATCCGCTACACACCATAGAATTTGCAGCATGGCTGCCAGAACAGATATTGTGACAGAGTCACCAGATACAGATATTGTGGTAGAGCCACCAGAATAGATATTTGTGGCATAGCCACCAGAAATAGAATATTGTGACAGAGCCATCAGAATCAGATAATGTGGCAAAGCCACTTAACAGAATACGTGGCACAAAGCCATCTATAACTGTATTAACTTCGGCACATAGCCATCAGTGAGGTAATATAACTGACACACAGCCTTCAGTAAATATGATCGATACAGAGTCGTCAACAAATATGTTAGGCACATAGCCACAGGTAAATACGCTTGGCACGAAGCCGTAGTCATGATGGCACAAAGCCATATTTAGGATGGCACAGAGCAATCGATAACGGGTCTATAATCGGCACGAAGCCCACAATAACGGCACACAGCCTTCGGTAACATGATCGACACACAGCCATCGATCAGTCCACAGTCGTCTCGGGCGACCCGTGCGACCTTAACAGATCAAATCTTCCTCCGTACAAAATCCCAACCCATGCAACATGTCATGTATGCAGAATGTCATGCCCATATTTGAATCAAACAATCACAGTCAAGTTATTCATGTCACCAACATATATTCACAATCAAATCCGTCAACCACACAATCCAAGTCAGTCACTTGCCCACAAGGGCAAAACAGTCATTTAACACCCTAGGGGCAAAATGGTAATTTTACCCCACGAGGGTATCTCGGTAATTCTACCCTACAGGGGTATTTCAGTATTTCTACCATATAAGGGTATTTCGGTAATTCTATCCAACAGGGTTATTTCAATAATTCTACCCTACAGGTTCTCATATTTTCCATCCGACCACCTTGAAAACTTATAAACATTTGGGTCAATATTTTCTAATATTGGTTCGTGTTTGTTTTTGAGATCATTTTCATTCCATTCCGTTCCATCGTTTCGTTTCATCATAATCGAATCATCAATTCACTTCACATTCATTTTTTACTATATTTATCTCCATCTTTTATTTTTTTTTCTATAACCGAACCTACAAAAACTTCATATCCATAAACCCATCTTTGAACCTTTTTTTTACATAACTTTCGCAATTATTTAATTAAAACATCCTTTGAACAAACCGAACGATACTTCTTCGTAGACAATCGGGCAAACTTACATACGACTCGACTCACCCCGAGGCGGATCGTATCATAAAACCTCTTTGTGATCTTAACAAAAATTTAGGACATCTTGTTCATTGTTAAGACTCAAGTCGTTTTAGCAAAATGTCAATCATATTAGATTGTTATTACACTTTAAAACAATGTTTGTTGTAGAAGCTCTCAAAAATATGTTGTGTAAACGTGGTGTTTTGGAAAAACGTTTATTTTCTTGAAAACCAGCGACCTACTACTAACAGATATAAATCAAAGTAATAGATCCCAAATTAAAATAAAAACTTAAAAAGGCATTATTACAAACAAATATTGAAATGAAATTACTTAAAAAAGAAAAGTTAAAAATGGAAGCTAATGCGGTTGTGTGGCCACCTTTGAGTCCCTTGCAACATCGATCCGCCTAAGGATTACCTACACAGAAAACAAAAGGGTGAGTTTACGAAAACTTAGTGTGTAATCCCTTAACAACAGTCAGTCATACTGTAGCCATTTACAATCTGGGCCTAAGCCCACTTCCGTAACAGATTAATTTCAGTTAGGGCCTTAGCCTATTACAGTATCAGAATCAGTGTGGCCTTAGCCCAATTCAGTAGCAGTCATAGTACAGATATGCAATCAGAAATCCTACCCAACCGGCCTCTACACACCACTCCGTCCAACCCTACACACCATGTGGGGATAAAATTAACCCACCCATTCTTATACACCAAAAAAAGCACCGGTTGCGGCACTAAACAGAAATTGCAGCAGAGCTGCCAGTACAATACACTTCTTCCAATCATAATAACCCATTCCCATGCAACATATCATAATATCATGCATGTATGCAGCATAAATAAAATGGCATGCTCAATACAGTCATACATCCCATAAGAGCATACTAGTCTTTTTACCTCATAGGGGCATATCAGTCATTTATCAATTTTGGGGTCTAAGTATGCTTACTGACCCAAAAGTAGGTCTACAGTCGTCTCGGGCGACCCATGCAACCTTAACAGTCAAACAGTGAAAATGGGCCCAAGGCTCATAATGTAGGACCGTGTGGCCCACAAAGCCCAAAAATGGCCTAGGTAGTGTGAACTACACAGCCTGGCCCATTAACCTCCACACGTCCGTGTGGTCTACCCGTGTTGGGCCCACGAGCCTGTGGGGCCCACACGATCCATTTCTGCCCAACATGGCCCAAAACGGCCTAAGCCCATGAAATCGCTCATGGTGGCCTCTATGATCAAACGCCCACGTTTATGCGTTCGATTTACCACACAAGCGAGCGTACACCCGTGTAGCGATAATAGTCACATTTGCTAGCTTTTTCCGACTTGCAATTAGGCTGTGTTTACACACCTGATTACGAATGTAACACCCCGTACCCGAGACCGTTGCCAGAGTCGAACACGAGGTGCAAACAGACTTAATACATTTATTTGCACAGTCCATTTTAAAATTTCCAGGCAAGCTGGCTAACTGCATCACTGTCACCTTAAAAATCATATCTCGAGTTCCAAAACTCGAAAACCAGTTCCGTAAACTTTTCCTGAAACTAGACTCATATGTTCATCTAAAAATTTTTTTCTAGAATTTTTGGTCAAGCAAATTAGTACAGTTTATTAGTTAAAGTCTCCCCTGTTTCAGGGTTCGACTACTCTGACCTTCATGCATTACGACTTAGATATCTCCCTGTACAGGGTTCAATACTTATGCCGTTTGTTTCTAAAGAAACTAGACTCGAAAAGGAATCTATAAATATATGGTATGACTTCTAATTATCTCTGGTTAATTTATAATGAATTTCCAAATTCAGAATAGGGGATCCAGAAATCGCTCTGGCCCTGTTTCACAAAAACTTAAACATCTCATAAAATACTGATCATATGATCGTTTCATTACTTTCATATGAAAATAGATTCATCAAGGTTTGATTACATAATTTATTCACTATTTAATTATATTCCTACTATTTTTAGTGATTTTTCAAATCAACATCACTGCGGCTGTTAGCATCATTTTTTAAGGTAAACTTTACCTATTTCATGGTTTTCCATGAATCCACTAGAATTTGTCATACATAGCACCAAAATGATCATGATTAACCATTCCAATGGCTAATCGTTACCAAACATTTCCATACCTCTCAATGAACAACATACAAAACGATTATAATGCTATGCTCAAAGTATATATAAGCCATTTTCGCATGGCTATCCAAATTTATACAATACCAAAAGGTACATGACCAACAACAAAAGGGCAGTCCTATACATGCCATTTTCAGTGTTCAACTAAAAGAGTACCAAAAGGGCTTTGATAGTGTGGATGACTTCGACTTTGACACTCCGAGTCCGATAGCTGACGAACCAAAATCTATAAAACAGAGAATCAAAGAAACGGAATAAGCATTTAATGCTTAGTAAGTTTTGAGTAATGAAATCATGCACATTTGAAGTACAACATTTATATGACTAAACGAATAATTTCATATACACATATTCTCACAACCATACCTACTTCACATTTCCAACCCTTATATTCATACATAAGAAATCAACTTGACTAAAGGCCGGAAGCTTGTTAATCGATTGAGCGAATACTATTTAAAAGGAATCAATTATTCCAATGCATATACAAAACATACCTCATCGTTGGGGTTTTACGAGCGTATTAATTGAAATTATTACAGCAAGATCGCTCATCCCCAAACCAAGTACCTTCGGGATTTAGCCGGATATAGCTACTCGCTCAAATGCCTTCGGGACTTAGCCCGATTATAGTAACTCGCACAAATGCCTTCGGGACTTAGCCCGGATATAGTAACTCGCACAAATGCCTTCGGGACTTAGCCCGGATATAATCGCTAGCATAAATGCCTTCGGGACATAGCCCGGATATAGCAACTCGCACAAATGCCTTCGGATCTTAGTCCGGTTATAATCCGACTAATCATGCACATATGTCCACAAATCATAACACATTTTTATTTCGTTTTCATTACTAGAACTCAGACACAAGGCACTTATCTACCATTTACCATTTTCGGCTCAATAGCCACATACAAAGAGCATGGTTTTGATTCACTATATAACACGATCTACTCGAATCATAATCTAAGTTCCATTACTCAAAAACTTACCTCGGATGTTGTCGAACGATTTCAACGGCTATTCGATCACCTTTTCCTTTCCTTTATCGGATTTAGTTCCCCTTTGTTCTTGAGCTTAATTTAACAAATAAATTGATTTAATCATTTTGAACATCAAAGAGAAACTCAAGGTACTTAGCCCATGTATATTAGGCATTAGAGTCATATATGTATGAAATCATGAATCAAATTCAACATATTAGCCAATATTCCCCTTTAGCCGATTTTCTAAGTCAAGATAAAGCCATCAATATGCTTACCTATAGCCGAACGCACACATCAACCTATGTATTCATTCATGTGGCCGAATATGCATGTCTATGTTGAGGCCGATTGTATACTTAATACATTCTACAAATATGGTCACTTGTATTGACTAAATACCATTTTGTTTCAAGTTCAAAACTCGGCTAATACACATATATACACTAGTAATCAAATACTAACATTTGCACTTCACCTTAATAGCTAGCTTAGCAAACCTTAATTTAACATATAATTGTTCATAACACAATTAAAGCATCCTCTCCATTCCATCAATTGAAAACACATACATTACTCAATAATGTTCAAAATCATATTCGGCCTTAGTACATAACTTGCTAGCCGATTTTTCTCCATCTAGCAACTAATGCACATATGTGCTCATTTGTTAGACTCTACTTCATCTAACTACTAACCCCTTTTTTTTCATCCAAATAACATGAACAACAACCATATTTCTCTTTTACTTCCTACCATGGTCGAATGCTCAAGACACCATACCATGATTTTCATAATTTGGACATGGGTTACTAAAATAACTTGATACCTCATCAACACAACATTAACACCAGGCAAGAATGACAACATCCATGGCCGAGTATCATCTCCATCAAATAGCAAAAAGAATTTAAACCATGGGCTAGGTAGAATTCAAACTAACATCTAAAAATATGCATGAATTTCATGGAATAACATCAAACATACCTTAACCTAGTTACAAGCATGGCCGAACCTCTTCAACCTTTCTTCCTTTCTTTTCTTAGATTTTTCGTCAAGAAGAACAAAATGAGAACCTTTTCTCTTTTTTTTTTTCTTCACCCCCACCCAATTTCCATTATTTTATTACTAACCCTTTTTATTTTATTACCCATGCTCCTTATTTTATTATTCCTAACATAAAACACTAACATAAAATGTTTATAATACCTTTTAACCCATAGCATGGTCGGCCACCATCCTAAGTTTTGGGTAATTTGACATGCAAGGACAAGCATTTTCTAGCATGCATCAATAGGCCACTTTAACATTTGCCTAGCACATTTCTAAAATTTCTCACACAAGTCCTATTTAGCAAAAATTCACTTACAATTAACAAAATTCAAACATGAAATTTTTACACATGCCTATCTACTTATAATAAGCATCAAATATAACGGTTAATTATTTTTATGACTCGGTTTTGTGGTCCCGAAACCACTTTCCGACTAGGGTCAATTTAGGGCTGTCACAGCGAAGATACGCTACTGGCCCACGGGAATTCCAAACCTATCACAATCAAAACTTCGGTTAAACACTAATTAAACGAATTGAAAAGAACCTTAGCCAACACTTGCTCAAGAAATTACCTATCACTTGCTTTGATCGATCACCCTAGAACCGTTACAAGAGATCTAATAACAAGGCCTTAGAGATTTCCTGCACTCTAATAAACCTTATCAACCATCAAACAATAGAAAAGTTTGAACTAGTTGAACCATCACTTACCGAAAATGTATTGTCTAGACTAGAAGGGAAGAATATTCGGCCTACACCCACAAGAGCCGGAAGTACACAAATGTTAGAGGCAAAATGGAACCCTTGTACCTTTCAAACAACAGCAGCATAGATAGGTGTTAGATGAAACTATTAGCGCGATAGAAGAGAGAAGGAGAGAGATAAGGAATAACAACATACCCTCACACCTGATTGGTGGAATACCAATAGTCCAGAACCAGAAGTACAGAAGGAGAGAATAGGGTATTCGACTTAAGTTGAGAAAGAGAAGCCTGCCAAAAATTGACAAAATAATGAGGGAGAAGGAGAGAGGAACAAATCAGCAATAGTACCAAGGTGCAACCGTTAAAACCCAAAAGAATCGATAAAGCGGAAGGAGAAGGGTATTCGGCCAAAGATAAAAGGAGAAATGTCTATGACCGATAGGGAGAGGGGGAGAAAGAAGGTTGGGTAAGGCAAAGAAAATTAAGAAAAGAAGAGTGATGACGAGAGGAAAGTTGATCAACCCAAAGCACGATATTGGAGAACAAAACCAAAGTAGGCCAACCCCAAAAATACCCAAATGGTCACAAGTAATATTCGGCTACCACACAAACAACACTCAAAAGAATGAAACAGAAACAATGGAAAGTGAAACTAAAACACAATTTTGGCATTAAGGGTAAAAGATCCTATGACCGAATTAATACAATGAAGTTTCCACATTCGGTGCACTACTCACTCACCCCTCAACTTCCCTAAATTCTCTCCAAAAATATCTCCACAATCTCCTCTTATAATTCGACTACACACTCCCTACTCCCTCAAACACTCCAACCGCCCATTAGCAACAAAATCTCACTGATGTACAACCTCCTACACGGCATAGTAGCAAAATAATCACTCATTTTTCATTGCCAAGCCTCAAACCTCAGACCCCAAGGTAGACTCCACACACTATTTACCCTTAGACTAGTAGGCTTTTTATGACATGTTTTAACTACATTTATTTAAGAATTCTATAGAACAGAGACAAGGTTTATTCAAGAAGAAAAATTTTGTATAAGCCAAGGCTTGAACCTAAGACTTCTCAGACACTTTCAAGAACACTTAACCACTGAAACAGATACACAGTTATGTAACACAACATGCAAAAATAAATACTTAGATTTTGGGGCGTTACAAACCAGCCAATCCTGAAAGGGAAATCAATCAGCCATCCTTGCCTTTTCATTTCAAGATCAGGTAGAGTCCACCACTCTGGTGGACTTAACTCCCCTTGCCTAATGTCCGCTTGAAGAACCCGCTTTTAGCATTACCTATTTGTTCCGTTGTCCACCCCTACTGGCTCAATGGAAACTCTCTTTTCTTCTAGAGGAGCATCAAGTTTGTTCCCATGGAGAGACCTCTTCAACACTACTTAGTCTCCTTTTTCTCCACTTAAGGTCAACCAATGATGGGAGATGATTCTGCTTCAATAGCTAAAGGATTGCGCCTTCCCTTCTTCTTTTGGAGTTTGCCAACCAACTTTACCAAAAATTGTTAGATACCTACCAAATTATGGTGGAAGAATGCAAACTCTTGGCTGGGCCCTCCACTAGCACTTTAGTGGAAGTGAAGCTAGATGGGCTAAACTATAAAAGACCTTGGCTTCTAAAATTCATGAGCTAGCCCAGCTTTGCCAAACTCATAAGACCACAACCCACCAAAACAATGAGCTTGTCGAATCAGTACTGTTACGTCCCATATTTTTATTAATATATGCGCAAGATTGAAAACAAGGAAATGTGTAGTCTAGTGGTTTAAAGATTTCTTAGCTAAACTAAAGGTCCAAGGTTCAAGTCCTAATGTTCACACTTTCCTAATATTTTTTTTTCTACAATTTTCCTATGTGCACTAATGCTTGCCGTCAACCCCCTTGTTGCCTTATATAAGTTGACTCCTTTCCTCCATTAAGAGTCAAACTTACTTTAAGTTGGGGGTACGTGATCCCCTTTTCACTCCATGTCTCATTCTTTTACCAAAACCTCCCATCTTGCCTATTTGATGTGATTCATTGAACCTGGTTACAGTTGACCAAGATACACACACCCATTGTTGTCCTTACCTCTCTCTTTTTTTTTTCATTTTCTTTCATCTCCATTTTCTCTCCATTTGATAAATCACCACTTGAACTTCCTCCACTGCGGGCTATAGTTTCACCACATCGACACCACCTCCCAATATTATCTTCTTCTTCTCATTTCTTATGATCGCCGCCCCTCACCACCACTATCGCCATTGTGAACTGCTGTGAACCACCACAAGAAACTCTTCCTCCTTCACTCATTTTCTTTTCTCTTTTCTCTTAACTTTGTGACTGAACCCTCTTCCCCCTTTTTTTATATATTTTTCTAACCTCATCAAGACCACTACTAGACCATCGCCAGACTGTCGCCACTGCCGTATTCTACTGGGATTAAATGTTTCTTTCTTTCTCCTTTTGATCTCTCCCATCTTCTCTAAGGATTTAATTATCCTATTTTGATTATTTTGGGTTCAAGAATTTTCGATCATATATTTTTGTAAATTGTTAAACCTCTTCACTCTTTCGTTAAGACTAATTATCGATCTCATTGTATCGTTGAATAGTGTAAGTGTTTGAGGGGTCTTGGGAACATTCCTTTCTCTTTATTATTTTTTCCCTATAGCCAAATGGTGTTAAGACACATTCATTTTTCATGTGTTAGTAAGACACATTCATTTTTCATGTGTTAACACTTCGTTCATATATTCTTTGAATGACCAAACAACGTCAATCCAAGAAATCTTTAGCAAGTTAACATGTGTATCAAATCCAAGTGTTGATTTAAGGGTAAGTGATTGGTGAGAATTATTTCAATGATTAAACTTTAAGTATTAAGACACATCCAATAGATATAAAACAAAAATATGTGTTTGATGCGCTAGATTCATCTACTGGGTTTAGATCCAAACGAAACCTCTTCTAATAGGATTGCGAGAATCGAATTTACGGTTTAAGGTGTGGAATCTAAATATTTGATTTGAGTATTATTTTATTATTAAATAAAAAGCTATTAAATAATTATTTGATAGTACACTAAGTACTCAAATGGGAGTTGAAAAACTCATCAATAGGGAAATTCCAAGTAAGTATTCCTAAAATTATTAGTTCATAAAATCTATGATTCGTGATGTGTTGATGTATGTGATGATGACATGTGTGCAAAGCACATCTCTATGTTATGTGATACATGACTTAATTGATATGTGATGATTTAAATATGTGTTACATATACATGTGTGTGAAGAGATCCATAATTTAATATAAAAATATATTAAAGCATGCTAAAGTGAATAATAAGTGAATAATATGTGATATGTAAGCATGTTTACATGCAAATGTGTGAAATTCAGAAATATGCATTAAGTGAGACTATGAGCATGACTACATGCGAAAAGTGATTAAATGTGTTAAATTTGAAAATAGCCATATCACATGCATTGGGTGGATCTTGTGAAAAGTGGAAGTTATGTGGTAGTTTATCTCTGATTATGTGATCATTATCGGCAGTTATGTGGTGTCTTGTCTACAAATGGTGTGTTATTAGATGAACAAGTTCTGGGGAACTCAATATTGGTGTGTAGCGGCGATGGGTAGGAAATTCTTCAAAATGTACATTGTTACATAAGCATGTCTCAATATTTATGTAAATGTGTAATATTGATAATATGATATTTCTATAAAAACTGTATATATTTTGATTTGGATGTGTTTATTTGATATATTGAAAAGCAGTTATATTATATATATACTTTATGTTTTTGATCTCACATTGAGCCTTTTAAAGCTCACCCATATTACTGTTGTGTCTCAGGTAATCCTCGTAATTAGGACACTGATGCAGATTCTCAGTGATGCTCTCGAAAATAAATTTTTAATAAAATATTGGACTTAATACCTTTTTTCATGGATTTATATGGACTTTGATTTGGGTTTGTTTTTATAACTTTTCAAGACTTTATTTTAATTGTGGATTGTGGCATGGAGATTTCTTTTTTAACATTTTAGAACTATTGCATGGATTATTTATGTTGGAATTACCACTTCAAATGATTATTAAACAATTTTAAGAAATATTATCCGTTGCAAATATGTTTTCAAAACTAAGTTATAATACAAGTATTTTTTTATAAAAAAGGATTAAATAGTTTAATTTGGAAAGAACATAATATTTTCTAAATGACATATTTTTTAGAACAAATGGATTTTCTTATGAAAGACATTTTAGCCATTCTTCATGGTTCATGTAATCACTCAGATTGGGTCATAATGTCTAGGATCGGTTTGAGGGGTTACAAGTCCTTTTTTTTTTAATTCTTGATGTACCTATTAAGTCTTCACCGGCTTAACGCGTTTATTTTTAACGTGTAGGTTGAAGATAGATTTGGAAAGCTAGAACTGGGGTCATGGTCAACTCATCTTATCACATCACCAAGCTTGGAGAAGAATATTTTAACACCCCTAACCCGTATCCGTCGCCGGACTAGGGTTGCCAAACATATCAGAACAGTTCACAATCATTTCACAATCAAAAGTTATACATCGTCATATCATAGTCAAATAACAACATAAAGTCCCTTTCTTAGGTCAACAAGGCCTTAAACATGCATTAGGAAGAGGCCAAAACTAAACTGAACACATACAAATTTTTTCCAAAACATAACTTTTTTTTTCTGAAATAAAGTAATAACCAACTTCTTTTTCATACAAGTCAAATTCGTATACTTGAATCACATAGCCAACCACAATCATGCTTTATCGAACATTCTCTTATACTAACTATGTTTCAATATTTAACCATTTCAATTTCGTTTGTCTATTCAAAAATTTCGAACCAAGCTATCAAATATCAAAACCAAATTGTACATGTTTTATAATTACAAAATTCGAACCATATGGCCACCATTTCCATAACATTCAAATACTCAAGTCATAATCAACCATAATTCATTACATATACTGAGTATATAACAAGACATCCATCAATATACATCTATTTCATAACAAATTACTGATCATACCATTTTATAAAGCTATATACAACGCATACTAAACTATTTCAACCCATATCCTTAGCTAAATAATAACCATAACATTTTATAATCTTTATACATGCGCATGTTAAACCAATTTGGCCATATCTCACAGCTTAATATTTATTTGCACATAAAACATTAGGTAACTATATAACATAACCAATTATACTTTTAACATTATCAAACCATTTCTAAATACAATTACCAAATCATAGCATTTTAAACATTATAACGTTATGCGCATTTTATCAAATCAAATTGAACCATTTTTAAACACAATGTCAAGTCATACCATACCTAATTTGCAAGCTAAATAATATAATCAACCACATACATGAACCACATACCGAAGCTAAATTTACTACTATATATATACAACACATTTTATGATCACTCATTGAACTAGCAATTTGACTTTTTAAAACCGAACCACAAGAAAACATGTCATAGGCATATGTATTTATAACTCATATGTCCAACAATTCAAATAGACAACCATTCAGTTATCAAATTTAGCCTCGATAGGTTCTAACATTTTCATCATTCAAATTTTAAGCTAAACATGCTATTTCATAACTTAACATCTAAACAAATAGGTCATTTATAGTTATTCAAATGACCATCAAACATACCCATAATATAATCATCTTATTACCTTATTACTAAGCCAAATTATACCATTTCTCATGCTTCCAAAATGAGCTAACTAATAAGCCGAAAAAATATCCAACTTACCATTCCTCATTGCCGAATCTTATAACCAACATCACAACATATTTACCATGAAACATACCTCCCAATTTAAGCTTATAACATGACCGAATATATATATCAACATTAGCATCATAATCAAGCCATTTCTGCATGGCTATATATATATACAAATTTCAAACCAAATATATCACAACTAGCCTATACATGCCAACCGAAATCTCAAAGCACTTATTTCCCAAAGCGAAAACTAGATAGTATGATAAGGTCTCCTACGACTTCCAACCCGAGCAAGTCTCTGAAACTCTATAAACATAGGAAAAACACACACAGTAAGCTTTATAAGCTTAGTAAGCCATAAGCAAATAAATCAACTCGAATATATATATAATTCAATTTAACTAGTCTGAATTTAACAAATCTTAACCACATATACCTTCATCATACTCATAAATTCATATGATTACATTAAGTAACCTCACTTACCTCATTTCTCAATGAACATATAAATCTCATACATGATTCATCTAGCTCATTTGCTCATACTCACTTGCACAAAAGCACATCCCAATCTCATAAATTACATCTATTTTACTTACTCATAATTCATTTGCATACAATCATCATTCGTTGTCATGTATTTCACATATAGTCAATTAAAACATACTCACTTTTCAATTCTGAATTACATAAACAAATCACACGTACCTGAATCAGATACATTTTTACATAATCATTCGTTTCTCGATATTGCCCATCGAGCCGTTCAGAATCAATAAGGATACTCGAATAACTCAGAAAGCTCGTACCATAGCAATGTCCCAAACGTGGTCTTACATGTAATCAATCGATGCCACTGTCCCAAATAGGGTCTTACATGAAATCATATACGATGTCGATGTCCCAGACATGGTCTTACACGTATCTTAAATCGATGCCAACGTCCCAAACGTGGTATTACACGTAAATCTCAAATCGATGCCAACGTCCCAGACGTGGTCTTACACGAAATCACATATTGGAATCCTATGTCATGACATATGTATCCTATACTATTCTTATGGTTCGTACGGGGCTTTCGAACATCGTAATTCGATCAATTCAAGCTTGTATCTAGTTCTCCAATGCTTAATTCATTTCAGCATATACACTTATTTTTATTATAATTCAATTCGGCACATATAATACATATACAATCAAATTTAACAACATTTATTTACTTATGAACTTACCTCGTAAGGACACAAACGAACCGGAATGACTATTCGACTTTCCCCGATCCAAATTCGGTTTCCTCTTTCTTGATCTAATTCAATACAAATTTGGCTTGTTTAATAGCATATTCATTCAATTACATTCAAAAATACATAATTTGGGCATTTTGCATTTCAGCCTCTGACATTTCACATTTTTTCAATTTAGTCCCTAATTTAAAACAACACAAAATACCCAAAATTTCAATAAGCCCATATTAGGCAAAATGCTCCCTAGGTCCTTAGCAGCCCATTTATTCAATTTATTTTACATTTAAGACCCTAAATTTTCAAATTTCACAAATAAATTCCTAATTTGGATTTTTATAAAAAAATCACTTAATTAAACATGATAATAAAACATAAGAGATTTATTTTTCATCATCAAATAACAAATTCATCACATTATCAACAATGGCAAGTCTCAAATTCAACATAAATTCTGAAAATTAAAGTATGGGCTAGGTAATATATGAAGCAACAATCTCAAAAACGTAAAAATTATCGAAAACTGAGCTCAAAATATACCTCAATCTAGCTTGGAGATTGTCAAACCTTTAAACATGAAAAAGGGCTTCTTTTCATCCTTACATTCGGCCAACAAGAAAGATGAACATGCATATTTACTTTGTGTTTTATTTAATTACATAATAATACATCATTTACTTTTTTAACCTTTATAAATTAATATGAAAACTTTATAATGGTTGTCCATTACCGTCCATGCCATTATTCAATGGCCAAATTTTACTTTAAGTACTTCGAAATTAAGAAATCATAGAAAATAAGCACTTTAACTTATAGCATGCTAATTTTGCATTTTACTCGATTAAGTCTTTCTTATCAAATTAGACAACCAATCGGTAAAATTAAATCACGAAATTTTCACACATATCAAATAAAATGATGTAATTACCAAAAATAATATTAAAATAATTTTATGACCTTAGATTTGTGGTTCTGAAACCACTATTCTGACTAGGGTCTAAACCTGGTTGTTACAAATATGATACTAAATTTTGGTTTAGTTTGGCAGGTACATAGGCTAAATAGTGTGAAACTGGATATGAAGGACTAAAATGCAAACTTTGCAAACTTTTTAAATTTTGAGAACTTAAATAGAAACTCAGTATGCTTATGGTTTATAATAATATGCAAGTGATATGAATGATTTATATGCTTAAACTGTAAATTGGTTTGGTTGCATTTGAAAGTGGTATGCAAGGACTTAGACGTTAAAGTTATAAAATTGACAAAGAAAACTTAAATTTTGAAACAGGGATATGGTTCTTAAAAGTTACATGAGCCAACCACACAACCGTGTGACAGACACGAGCTGTGACACGACCATGTGAATATTGAAAGCAAATGTTTCTGGAATCACACGGTTTTTGACATCCACACGGCCCGGAGAGATGACCATGTGTCGTGTTTTTCACATTAAGCCTTATTTCATCTTAGTATACTGTTTTAAATGCAAGAATATTTGAAAATTTTTGTTCTGGCTTATCCCGAACACCAATAATTAAAATACTAGAATAAAAAATCAATATGTGTAAAATATAATGCTATAATTATTTGGATATTACTGTTAAAGTTTATGACAATCAATGTAGCATTTCTAGACTTGATCCAATAGTCGGATCAGGTTTTGGGGTGTTACAGTCTAGCCGAAAACACAGATGTGATTTCAGAAAAGTTTATTGCAATAAATATCACAAACTGGCTCAATTTTTTAAAGTTTATTTTTCTTTTGTGTAAGAAAATTGTTTTTGAACCGAATTTTTTTCCAACATTAACATCATCTTGCACGTGACTTTCGCCTATAAATAACTCGAAGAACGATGAAGAAAAGAAGAGACTTTTGAAGAAGACCAAGCCTATATTTTGTCTGCATGCCTTCAACTCTCAACTTTAGTACTCTCTTCACCTTTATTCTCCATAACCTTTAACTCTTTGTCCCAACTAGATGAATCAGCTTCTGTAACAACCACTACTACTTCCTCCTTACTGTATATTGGATCAACAAGGTGCTATCCAATTCCCATTTTTATACAAGAGTTAATTAAATTGGAGCTGCTATAGGATGTCACTGCTTAATAAATGTGAACAGGAAAATCCAAAAAAAAAAAAGGTGGAAACAGTGGCAGTAGAGAAAGTTGAAAATGATGAATTAGAAGGAACTTTATGTGGTTGTGACAATGGACTCTTAAGGAATAAATTAAAGCAGAGATGATGTGTTCCAATCTCCCAATCTCATTAACTTCATATATCTTTGGTCAACTCAAACTGATTGAAGTTGTCCCTTTGGAGTTTTTCTCCCCTGTTTCCAACCCCCCATTGCTTTGCTGCTTTTTGTTTCATTGTGTTTCATAGGTTCTTTTAATTAAAGCACCTTCTAATGTCAGGAGAAAAAAAAAATTACTCCATTTTATCCTTACTTGTTTTTGTTTTGTTAGGAAACATTTTATCTGGAAATCTTTGTTGTTTTTGAGATCCAAATAGCTGATTTTATGTTCAACTTGAACATGTGCATATCTCATATATATATATGTTTTAACGTGACAGCTAGCTACAAATGTTTCACAGGATGCCTTTCACATCGCATCTCACTTAATTGTTTATCAACTAGATTAAAACAAATGATTGAACTCCAAATTATTAATAAGGAAGGTTCTTTTTTAATCTTCTTTTATTACCTAATTTTAATGATGGTTTTAGGGTTTAGTAGCTTCCTTTGTAAACCCTCAAATAGTTTTGAACACATTGGATCTTGGATTTTACTCCTATATAAAAATGCTGATGAATTTCTTAAATATGTGAGGTGATAGTTTTTCTTAAGTGGTAAGAGATTAAAAATATATGGTTAATGTCTCTTTCATCGAAAAGGGTATTATAGAAATTCATATATTAAGAACTAGATTACATTTTGTTCTCTTTACTTAAAAATTGATAAATTAATCATTGCCTGTTAGATTAAAGAAAAAATTAATCATTTCTATTAAAAATTTGATTTATTTTTAATGTTAAAAACTAGTGTAGCTGACAAAAAAAATTAAACAGTTACACATGATGTGTCACTTGTACCTCCTTTTCACGTACGTGAATCAATTTTTAATAATAGAAATAAATAATGTTTTTAACAAAAGGATAATTTTACTCTTTAATTTAACCTATAAAAACTAATTTACCTATCTTTAATAGATGAAACAAAATGTAACATGATTTTTAATATAAGAGTCTTCATAATACTTTTACTCTCCTCCTTTTGTAGCAAACAAACTTTCCAAGTTTCATCCAATAACAAATTATTGTCTTTGCCTTTAGGTTTTTTTTAAAGAAAATGACCTTTTAATTAGCATCAAATTGAATTGATAATTATGGTTTACCTTCAGTTTTTATAAATAATTATTGGTCAATCAGCTGCTTTTTTCCACAATATATCTATATTAAAAGAAAACAACTCTCTCATAGGTTTTAATATCCCTTTTCAAAATTTTGGTGGATAGAGATGAGCTTTGATTTTTTTTTTTCCTTCTCAAAAGCCCTATCATTTTCATGCATAGTCAAATCCATTTTTCCCCAAAGTCTACAACAACTCCCCTTATTATGCATATATTATATGTATAATATTGGTTTCAAATATCTACACATCCGTAGATTTTTCCAAGTTTAATTGAAGTGAAAAAAAGTCTAAAAGGCAAAGTTGCCTGGAAATTATGCATATTCTTGTAGAAATTTCACTGCGTTTTATTTATTTATTTATTTTTTCAGTATGGCCAAAGAAATGGTTCCAAGATTTCTTAAAGAAACGACATGTACATGACAACAAAAAACCTGATAAAAAAATGTAGAAAGAGATCAGTATGTAGACTTAATTCTTATAGATGTGATCAAATAACTGAAAACAGGCAGATTATATTATTGCTTAGAGTGGTTTGTTTATGGCGGATATTAAGCCTTAATAATCGTTTCTCGAGTTGCTTGTACAGTTTTATTTTATAGGTTTACAAGTGTTAAACCTACCATAGACCCCATCCCCAAGTTAATTTATAACACCGTGGTTATTGCCTAAATGACCCCATTAACACATTTAATATGCCAAGTTTTCAAAAAATGCAAGCGGGTCTTGTGGGAGAAATAGCCTTGAGATTTGGTTGCTACCCCAAAATCCAAAATATTCTCTGTATTTTTAGTTACGAAGCAAATGAAACAAAACTCATCCTGTCTTTGATTAAATTACGCTGCTGAAAAACACAGTTGGAGGCTTAAATCTGCTGTTAAATTTATATAGTTGACTGTAGTTATGATATATATTTAATATACGTTTAAATGATTATTATTTAATCGCAGATCAATTGGTAAAAATCAATCTCTCTTAGAAATCATCTTTCTAGCTTTTTGAAGTGCCCCTAATTTGATAGTTAAGACTATTATGCAAGACAAAGCTTTTAAAATCTCTTAGGAGGTTTTTAGTTATATTTCTATTTATTTTTTAAAAAAAAATTATTATTAATATTATTATTAAGGGATTGTTTTCTCTGGTTTTAAGCATAGTTTTGAACAGAGTGAACTTCTGCAAGTTCTGCTATTTTTTATATTTAGAAAGAGTGATTCATCAGTTGATATAGATATATATTTATGTTAATGCCCTTATCAAAAGTGATGTATAACTGATGGTACTGAGGGCACTGCTTTAAATAACTCAAAAGTCAAGTGGCAAATCGGTAATGAAGACCCTTTATAACTCCATTCCAACATGGTTCAACTTACAAGATTCTTCCAAAAAAAAAAAGAAAAAAGGGGTTAAAAATGGTTGGTCCCTCCTACGTTAAAACATTGCTCCCCTTTCAAGCCTTCTCAATGAAATCACCATCTTCTTCTGCCTTAAGCTCAATGAAGATTAAAACCCTAACTCAAACCCTCATCTATGCTCAAGTTAGTCGTCTCATTCGGGCATTCTCTAACGCCAAATCCCTTGTCATTCATATCTATAAAGAAAACAATCCTATAAAGTATCTCATTTCCAATTCAAAGACCACAAAAAAGAAGCACAAGCACAAGAAACTATTCTTCGGTTCATTTAGGCTACACTATAATTGGTGCTCTTCTCAAAGACCACAAAAAAGAAGCACAAGCACAAGAAACTATTCTTCGGTTCATTTAGGCTACACTATAATTGGTGCTCTTCTCATGTTGCACCAGTTCCAGCTCCAGTTCTACAAACACATTTGTACTATGATTCCACGTGGAATTCTGTTATTTCAACGGAGCAATGTGATGATGATAGGGTGGAAGCTCAGCTTTCGGGTTATCTTCAATGGCTAGAAGAAAAGAAGGTTAATGGGGCTGAGACTGATATAAATGAGATTAATGAGATTGATAAACTAGCAGAGATATTCATTGCCGATTGTTATGAAAAGTTTAGGTTGGAGAAGCAGGAGTCTTACAGGAGATTCCAGGAAATGATGGCTAGAAGCATGTGATATGTAGCACTGTTGCGGTAAGGAACATGTACTCTTTCAACTTTGTGTTTGGAGGGATTGTACATTATACAATGTAGGGGAAATTTCTGCAATTCTTCTCTTATATTTCTGATGGTTTTGTTTCCCCTTGCAAGGTTATATAACTTAATCTGCCTCTCATTGGGAATTCCTCATTTTTTAGTCTCTTTTCAACTCTCATTTTTCTTTGTACAATTTATACCAACACACCAACGCACTTATTTGATGCGTATCAATAAGGGATATAACTCTCGATAAAAGTACTATGAAAATTATTGTGCTAAAATCATATTGCATTTTGCTCTCTTTTCTTAAAAAATTGATAAATTAATCTATGTACATTAAATTAAAGGACACTAGTCCTTTTGATTAAAAATTTCGTTCATTTCTACTATTAAAAACTAGTGTTGCTCATAGAATAACCAAACAATTACACATAGTGATCATGTGTGCTTCATTTTAACATACGATTAATTTTTAACAGTAAAAATAGATAAAATTTAGAGAAAAAAAACTAGTTTGCTTTTAATCAAATATATAAAGATTAATTTACTTATTTTTTAAATAAAAAATAAAATATAATCTAACTCTTAATATAATAACCTATATAATACTTTTACCTATAATCCTCCAGAAAACTTTCAAATATATAAACATAAAAACTGAACATATCTACTCAAAATCTGAATTCAAGAAATAAAACTGGTGAAGATAACCATTTCAGTTATCCCAGAATTGTATGCTGTCCTTTTTCTTTAGAAACAACTGGTAGGTGAATGATCTATTTGTATAGCTAGTAACTAATAGATATTTTATTATATATTTATGTGATGGAAAGTTCTGTGCAGATGCAAAGGCAGCTTCATTAATATATTAATGGTAATTTGGGATCAGTACCTTAATTATTTGTCAACCTTATCAAGTTGTTACACTTTTACCAATGTAATTAAGCCAAGTTTTATATGTACATATATTGGCAAATTGTGGAGATAACTTGGAACACTTTAAAAGCAATTATTTAAACAGATTCCAGTCAGGTCATCCAATCCACCAATTATTAAATATATCATTTTTGTCCTGGAAAGTGCAGTAGCTTCATGGGGTTTTTATCCTACTCATGAAAACTATGTTTTCCACCTACTCTCTCTCAAGCTGATTGCATAAATATTTTTATTACATTTGCAGAAGTATTAAGTGTAGGATAAGCCTATATATCTCACACGAATTTATAATTTTTTTTCATACATTCAATAAATTTAATTTGAAAGTTCATAGACATGAAAAGGCTTGAAAAGGAATTGAGATATTTGATGAATCTGACATGATCAAAGGCACATGGACATGGCCATCGCGTGATGCTTGTAACATATGATAACAACTGACATAATCCCTCTCTATATCATACTTAATAGACAAAGTCATGAGATATTCTTAGTACACTTTCTCTATGTCTCTAGGAATTTAATCAAATGGCAGCCAACAAAATCTAAATGAGTGAAAACCTAAATGAAAATTGAATGATTAATCTTAGAACGAGGCTATGAGAACTTCTTATTTGAAAATTCGGATTCATTGGAGACTGAGCCCAATAAGAAGTAACTATGAATGTATGTCGGACTTCTAATAGCAGCAGATAAAGCAAAGATAAGAGGCAAGCATGCTTTTTGTACACATTTGTTTTTAGAACTGTAAAAAAGACAAAAAGGCAAAGTATCAATGGTGGCTTCTGTGAAAAAATAAAATAAAAAACACAAATTTTTACGTGAAAATCCTTTTGAGAAAAAATCACGGGTAGAGGAGAAGAAAATTCACTATGTCGAATTCGAATTATTACAAGAAGAATAGACTATGTCTATTATAGGCTTGTAAAGTCATATTTTAGTAAGACTGAAACACCTTATTCTAATCAATATCAAATAGATATAATTTAATAAGGTTTAAAAAACCTTATTCTAAAATAAAATAAAAGAAGTGTAATTCTATACGGATTCTTCTTTTATTTTATTTTACCACTGTATTTTATTTAAATAAGGATTCGGGTCACTTAATTCTAACAATCTCCACCTTAACACAAATTCTCAATGAACAAGTTCTTCGTCGCGAACTCTCAACGAACAAGTTCTCCACCTCTTCCATAAAACCCCTTATGGGTTTAACTTCAACAATGAACACCAACCAAGTCTAAGCAATGCTCAAACTTGGTTATAGGAAGTGACTTAGTCATCATATCTGCAGGATTTTCATGAGTACTAATTTTGCTCACAACAATATCACCACGAGCAATAATATCACGAAAAAAATGATACTGAACATCAATGTGTTTTGTTCTCTCATGAAACATTTGATCTTTTGTAAGAAAGATGACACTCTGACTGTCACAAAATACTGTGCTGATTTGAAGGTTTTCATTGAGTTCACTAAAGAGCCCATTCAACCAAATAGCTTCTTTACAAGCTTCAGTAATCGTCATGTACTCAGCTTCAGTGGTAGACAAAGAGACTGTAGTTTGCAAAGTGGCTTTCCAACTGATTGCACAACCTCCGATTGTAAAGACATAACTAGTGAGAGATCTTCTTCTATCAAGGTCTCTAGCAAAATTAGCATCAACATACCAAATGACTCCATCTCTAGTTCTTCGAAACTTTAAGCAAACATCAGTAGCACCTCGTAAGTATCTTAAAATCCACTGAACTGCTATCCAATGTTCTTTACCGAGATTCACCATATATCTGCTAACTGCACTAACTGCATATGATAAATCTAGATGTGAACAAACCATAGCATACATGAGAGATCTCACTGCACTAGAGTATGGAACATGTGACATGTACTCAATTTCATCATCTGATTGTGGAGACAAAGCCGATGAAAGTCTAAAATGGGCTGCTAAACGAGTACTAACAGGCTTAGCACTCTGCATATTGAACCTGCAAGGAATTTTCTCAATGTACCCCTTCTGGCTTCAGTACAATTGACTTGCTTTTCTATCTCTGAGAATCTCCATACCAAGTATCTTCTTTGCTGGTCCCAAATCTTTCATCTCAAATTCTTCACTTAGTTGGACTTTGACCTTTCTTATCTCTCCTTTATCTTTTGCTGCTATCAACATGTCATCGACATAAAGAAGTAGATACACAAAAGAACCATCACTGTTTTTCTTAAAGTAAACACAACTGTCAAAACTACTTCTTTTGAAATCATGAGAAGTCATAAAGGAATCAAATCTCTTGTACCACTGCCTTGGTGATTGTTTCAAACCGTAAAGGGACTATTTTAGCAAGCAAACATAGTCCTCTTTTTCTGAGACTGTAAAACCCTCTGGTTGTTGCATGTAAATAACCTCTTCAAGTTCTCCATGCAAAAATACAGTTTTTACATCTAACTGCTCAAGCTCCAAATCATGCATGGCCACAATACCAAGCAAAGCTCGAATCGAACTATGCTTCATAACTGGGGAGAACACATCTGTGAAGTCCACTCCTGGAATTTGACTGTAACCCTTTGCAACAAGCCTTGCTTTATATCTAGGTTCTTCAACTCCTGGAGTCCCTTCTTTTTTTTAAACACCCATTTACAATGAACAACCTTTTTATCTTTAGGAAGTTTTACAAGATCCCATGTTCTGTTTTTGTGGAGTGGTTTCATCTCCTTTTGCTAGTAAACATCCACTTTTTTTAGTCTTCACAACTAATCGCCTTAGAATAATTAGATGGTTCTTGATTCGCATCTATATCTTCAGCCATATTTAAAGCATAAGCAACTAGATCAACCTCGACATACTTCTTTGGAGGTTTAATTTCTCTTCTAGTTCTGTTTTTGGCGATAGAGTATTGCGGTGAAGAAGCAACTCTATTCTTAATTTTTGTACTGGCTTGAGGAGTCGACTCTGTATTAATCCGATGCTTCACTTGCTTTTGATTTTCTTTATTGGAAGAGTCTTTAAGAGATAAGTTAGGTAGCATTGCAGTTTCATCAAAAATAACATCTCTGCTAATCACAACTTTTCTATTTTCAAGAGACCATAACTTATACCTTTTACACTAGCTTTATAACCAAGAAAAACGCATTTAATGGATCTCGGTTCCAATTTTCCATTATCAACATGAGCATACGTAGGACACCCAAAAATCTTTAAATTAGAATAATTAGCAAGATTACCAGACCATACCTCTTGTGAAGTCTTTTTCTCAATGGCAACGGATGGAGATCGATTGATAAAAAAACATGCAGTAGAGGCTACTTCGTCCCAAAACGACTTTGATAATTTGGCATTTGACAACATACATCGAACCTTCTCCATGATCGTTCTGTTCATTCGTTCTGCAATGCCATTTTGCTATGGAGTATGGTGAACTGTCAAGTGTCTCACGATCCCTTCTGACTTGCACAATCTGTTAAACTCATCAGAACAGAACTCTAAGCCATTGTCTGTACGGAGGTATTTTATTTATTTTCCAGTCTATTTTTCAATCATAATTTTTCAAGACTTAAATTCGAAAAACACATCACTTTTCTTCTTCAAGATGAACGCCTAAACTTTTCTGGAAAAATCATCAATAAAGGTTAGCATATAATTAGCTCTACCTTTTGAAGACACTCTGGATGGCCCCCATAGATCAGAATGAATATACTCCAACGTTCTCTTCGTGTTATGTATTCCTCTGGTGAATCAAACTCTTTTTTGCTTTCCAAAAACACAATGCTCACAGAAATTCAGTTTGCAAATTCCTTGCCCATCAAGAAGTCCTCTTTTGCTCAATTCTGCCATGCCATTCTCACTCATATGCCCTAGGCGCATATGCCAAAGTTTAGTAATACCATCATCTGACAAGGAAGAAGAAGCGAGAACTGCATCACCAGTAATAGTAGAACCCTACAAAACATATAACTTGGTAGTCTTTCTCTGCCCTTTCATCACAACAAGGGAACCTTTGGAAATCTTTAAAACTCACTTTCTGCTGTGTATCTGTACCCTTTTGAATCAATAGTACTCAAAGAAATTAAATTTCTTTTCAATTTTGGAACATGTCGTACATCACTAAGTGTTCTGACAACTCCATCAAACATCTTAACTTTAATTGCTCCAACACTTGCGATTTTACATGAAGCATTATTTCCCATAAAAAACAACACCTTCAGGCACTGTTTCGTAAGTTGTAAACCAATCCCGATTGGGACTCATGTGGAAGGTGCAGCCTGAATCAAGTATCCATTCCTCACTTACTTTAGAATCATTGACAGAAGCGACTAGAAGTTCACCATCGCTGTAATCTTCTACAACATCAGCTTCACCAGAATTTTCTGGTTGTTTTCCCTTTTGATTCGCAGCCTCCTTTTTAATCTTGTTTTGTAGCTTATAGCACTCAGATTTAATGTGCCCTTTCTTCTTACAGAAGTTACAAGTTTTACCTCTGTTTGAAGACTTCGATCTACCCTTAGATTTACCACGAGGATTCCGTTCCTGTGTCCTACCATGATCATCATTAGCATTCCGATATTGTCTCCCACGAACAATGAGACCCTCTCATTGAGAGTTGGGTTTAACCACAAGATGCTTCATCTTATCATACGAGGTTAAAGAATCATAAACCTCATCAACTGTGAGAGACTCACGCCTATATAAAATCGTGTCTCTAAAGGTTGAATAAGACGAGGGCAACGAACAAAGTAGAATCAATCCTAGATCTTTCTTATCATATTGAACCTCCATGGCCTCTAAGTTTGAGAAAATTTCTTAAAACACTGTTAAGTGTTCGTGTACAGACACACTTTCCTCCAAACGATGAGCATAAAGACGCTACTTCATATGCAACTTGCTTGTTAGAGTTTTCAACATACATATTTGTTCTAGCCTCTTCCATAATGTAGCGGCAGTCTTCTCTTTCATCACATCCTGCAGAATTTTGTTGGAAAAATGCAGATGTAATTATGTTAACGCCTTTTGATCCTTACGTTTCTTCTCTTCATCTGTTAATGTCGAAAGCATCTTATCTATCCCTAGCAGGGCATCCTCTAGATCCATCTGCGCAAGAACTGCTTGCATCTTAATCTGCCACAACGCAAATATGGTGTTGCGATCCAACAGCAAAATTTCATACTTCAAAGACGTCATTACCGTGATCGAGATGAATAACCCGGAAGCTCTGATACCAATTTGTGAAAAAATAAAATAAAATAAAAAACACACAGATTTTTACGTGGAAACCCTTTCGAGGAAAAACCACGGGCAGAGGAGAAGAAAATTCACTATGTCGAATTCGAATTATTACAAGAAGAATAGACTATGTCTATTTATAGACTTATAAAGCCATATTCTAGTAAGACTGAAACACCTTTTTCTAATCAATATCAAATGGATAGAATTTAATAAGGTTTAAAAAACCTTATTCTAAAATAAAATAAAAGAAGTGTAATTCTATATGGATTCTTCTTTTATTTTATTTTACCACTGTATTTTATTTAAATAAGGATTCGAGTCACTTAATTCTAACAGCTTCTTTTTTATCTATTGGTGTGTGTTTCCTTATTCCCATAACTTTGTTTATTTTATGCTTTTACACGGTAAAATACAAGGGAAGGAAAAGGGGTTTAGTTATAGTTTTAAATTATGGTTGAGGATTTTCATACAACTACGGATTTAATAGTATAAAAGGAATAAAATGTCCATGTAAAGTTATAATTTCATTTGGCTTTATTCATTATTTTTGTGTAAATTATTATCCAATACACTTTAATTACAATTTATAAATATATTAGTGACGATTTATTAATTGATTATACATATTTGAATGATGATTATTAATGCATTAAAAAGAATCCCAATCCAACTTAATCCAATTTTTTTGGTCTCTTAATTCCTATAACATAGAAAAGTAAAAGCTCAGTACATGTTGAGATTTTATTCTTTGTTAGGATTAAGTTACCACTACAAGTCATTAATTCATAAAGTCGTGTCCTTGGATTTTGCTGCTTCAATTTTTCAAAAGACAAATATTCCTCCACTCTCTCATCGGTCGGTTAAGAACTGGATTTAGTCCAATCGTCAATTTTAAAAAAGAAAGAAAAGGAAATATAAATTCAACACTTCTTTTAAAAAAAATACATAAATGTTAGTATGATGCGAATAGTAGACCGAACCTATAAGATTAATTTTATGAAAAATGAGCAAATTGATATGCAGTCAAAACAGAAGCAATCATGGTACTAACAAGTAAGTGGTTATTTAGATGATGGGATTCTAAATAAGCTGGAAAAGAAAGTTGGGTTGGCATTACGAGGGATAACTATGATTCTTTCACGTGGGGCTGTGGGAATTGGAGGTGAATGATGGATTGAGGGAGAAAATTAGAGCAGCTAGTGGGGTCATGCTTTGGTGAATGGTTTGTAGATATGATGTCATGGGCCAAAATTAACTTGTGCCTATACACACCTTGGTTTGGTGTGAAGGCTCAAGTGAGAGGGTGGCAGAGACTACGGGGAGAAACTGAGATAATATAAGGTGACTGAGATAATATAAGGTGGGCTTGTCTTTTCGAGAGCCTTAGGGTAAGAGTGGTATGTTAAATGGACAAATAGGGTTTAAAAGGGACCAGATGAATAATCGTTCCAAGTAGCTCTAGTGGAGAGTCTTGTGGAATAGTATGTAAGCCACAATACAATTAATTATAAGGAGAATTTGGAGGCTTTTAATGTGTAAGCCCAAATTTCAAATAAGTTTGGGGCATCTAGGGAAAACGATGAAGAAAGTAACCAGCGAAACAGTGAATCATATTGATGGTTTGGACATTTGAACGGAGAAAAAGGTGCATTCTGTAATTGATATAGATGTCAGTATTTGGCAACATTGCCCAAGAAACAAGTGGCAAAAGTAAGATGAAGCAATGAAGGATTGAATCCAAATTGAAAGTTATTTATTACAAGATTGCAAATGAGTACGTATTAAAGAGTATAAATATGGTTCAATTGTAACGATTTAATTTTTAGTGGTGTTGGAAAATACAATTTTGGAACCATGTTTCCGTAAAACGAGCTCATGAATGTTAAATAGGGATATTTACGAAATTAGTGTATAGATGAATTGAAATTTAGATAAGTAATTTAGTCAAAATTATAGTTAATTAAGATCTAGGTGCTAAACTGTAAAAGTTTACTTGTTAGAGATTTTTTAATTACTTAAAAATTTGAGGACCTAAATAGCAACTCCTCAAAGGGCCTAAATGGTTATAAAACCATTGGTTTTCATCTTATAAATGGATGATGATGACATATCCACTAAGTTAATAATAGGCTGATTAACATTATTAAACTAGATTAATTTAAGTTAAGTTAAATTAATTAAGTTCAATTAAACTATAAATAATAAAGAAAGTGGGAAAAAGATGATAATCATCATCCTCTTCACCAATTCACCGTGGAAAGAAAGAAAGAAAAAACCATTTTAAATCTTTCACATTCGGCCACTAAATTGATAAGAAATTCAAGTTATTTTATTGTAATTTATATAGATTTGAGTTCATGATAGCTTGATTTAGCTAGCTTATGTACCAAGTTGTGAAACTGTTAAAGTTTTTTAAAGTTGTCATTATTGAGAATTGAATGAATTAGGTGTGAATTTGTTAGAAATTAAACTTAGTTTATGAAAAGAACTAAATTATAAAGCTTAATTGTTAGTTTCATCCATTAGGGACCAAATTGAATAAAATGAAAATTTATTGTGAAATGTTGATAGGAGCAAAAAATAGAAGGTCTCTAATAAATTTTGATGTTGGATTTTAATCTGAAGCCTTAAATTGAAAGTTATGCTTCCTCGATTTTAGGAACTCAATTGAATAAATTACAAAATATGTGTAAATTAATAATTGGTTATGAATTGGTTGGTAATTGATTGTATGATATGTTTTGTGACTATTCGACTAATGTTGACGTAAAACCTTTAAGAGGGAAAGAAAAAGTTAGAGGTCTTGATGAGTGACGTGAGTTGACGAGTGGCGCGAGACCATGATTTGTACATTTACGATTTAGGTTCGTTGCATTTTCATGTTAATTGCATTTAGAAATATCAAGGACTATACATAGTGATAATATGAGTTATTGAATTGAGCTTGATTGTGAATTGCCAAAATAAAAGACTAAAATGAATAAAATGTAAATAGCATGAAATGTTCGAAATATGATGTGTTATGAGATTCGGTGAAAATGTATTGAATGACATGAAGTATATGTGATATGTTAATATATTGGATTGTGATTACGAATATGCTTGATAAATGGTAATTGTACTAAATTGTAAATGATGTTAAATATTGGTACCTTATTAGTTGTTTGGGTTGTGTCAGATATAGTTGGCATATCATAGGATTGGTTTGTGTACGGGATTATATGTTGATGCACCAGGATGCACTTCGTGTGCCAGTATGCACTTTGTACTCCAGGATGCATTTTTGTACACTAGGATGCACGTTACATGCCAGCTACCCTACTTTGATTTATTCGATAATACACTTCGATGCCAGTTTGGTGTGTTAGTTGGATTATCTGAGTATCCATCCGAGTCTGAGTCAGGTTAAGTGGGGTGTTTAAATGTAAACTTGGAAATCAATATGAATATGACATTATTTAATGCTCTTGGATTAATCATGTATCAACATGGGAAGAATATTGGAAATATACAGTTGTGTATGCAAATCAAATGAAACTGAGCCCCGGGGGCCAAAACAAACGCAAATGAGTCGATAAACTCCAAAAATGAGTTGAATAAGATGATAGCAAAGTAAATGAACTATGTGTTAAAGTACAAGATCAGTATAATATTAATGATATGTTGTAAGAATCATGAATGAATATTTTATTCAAGACTAATATTGTATTGGTATGTAGTGAATAGTTAGCTATTGATTTGTAATTGGAATTAGACATATATGTGGTAAAACTTGATTATGTTGTTTTGGTATTTGATATAAGCTTGCTTGTTTGTTTGTTTTGATTAATGATAGAAAGTTTGATAACTAGCATATATATTGGCTAGATGTTAAGTGTAAATTTGCATGTTTTCGCTTGAAGCATAATGTAACAGCCCGATTTTGGGTCTAGTTGGAACAATAGTTTTGTAACATCTTGAATTAGGGTCTAGTCAGAACAGTGGTTTCAAGACCACAAATCTGAATAGAAATAATTATTTTATGATTTTTATGAGGTCTATAATATGAATGCATGCTTATGTGAAAGTTTCATGAAGAAATTCTATGCATAAAATGTCTAATTGAACGTTAGGGACCAAATTTAATACGATGCAAAACTTGCATTCTAGAAGCTTTAAGCATGAATTGCTTTAGATTATGAATTAGAGGGTCCTAATTAGCAATTTGACCAATTTCTATAATTTTGGACAAAAATAGACATGCATAGGAAAATTTTGAAAGAAAAACCCTAAGGGCATTTTGGTCATTTGGTAATTAAAAGAATAAAAAGGGAAAATCAAAGCAAAAATGCGTCCATCTTCTCCAAGTGCTAGCCGAATTTCTCAATAGCCATAGCTAGGGTTTTGTTCAACATTTCCAAGCTTGATTGTAAGTGCTCCCTAGCCCCGTTTTTAATGTTCTTTGTATTTTTGAAGTCTTTGAAGCATAATCTGCCCAATTCTAGCTATATTTTGAGCTAAGGTTCATGTATGAAATTTGACCCATGTGTAACATGCATGTATTTTGATAATTAATGGAGGAATATGAATGTTTGATGCATGAGAAACATCTTTTACTAGATGATTTTTAGTGAAAACACCTAAAAGGGGGACTTGTTTGTAAAAGTGTAAAAGTGGGTAGTAAAAATGTGAAATAAAGGAAGATATGGGCTGATATGAGCATGGTAAAGGTTCGGTTAGGCTTGGGTAACCAAGAAAATGCATGCATTTCATTTTACAAGCCTAAGACTAAGTCGTAAATAAGTGGAAAGATAGGGGTAAAAAGGTAATTTTACCAAAGCATGAATTATGGATCGATTTGAGTAATGTGATTAATAAACAAGTTAAATTTGGCATTCTAGATCAAGAAAAACTTGAACCAGGCCTTGATCGATGGAAGTATAAAGTATACAACAATTAGGCTTGATTACCATCATTTTTGTACCGAGGTAAGTACATGTGTAAATAATGTGACAGTATGTTATGTTGTGTTAACATTCTGTGATAATTATTTTATTGCTTATTATGTATACTATGCCTAATGGTAACTTTGTAAGTATGAATGATATTGGTCGTTATCCACGACATCGCAAGCAAGTACAACAACAAGTGAGGAAAATCCCATTTGAACTTTAGGAATAGTCTAGAATACAAGTGACATGTCACTAGGAATTTAGAAATCTAATCTCGTTGAGTTGGTCCGGGTTCGTGATATGTATTAGGCATTTGAGCTCGTTGAGTTGGTCCGAATTCCTTATGGATGCAAGCATCCAAGCTCGTTGAGTTGGTTGGAGTTTATTATGGATGCGATACATGTAATTGGGTTCCGAGCAATGGTCTTGTATGTCCTATAGGTGGCTAGGTAATCCTTGAGTTGGTCGGATACCTGACAGCTTGTGTGAACAGCCCGTGTAGCTACACCTTGACTGATAGCTTTTATGAGCAAGCCCGTGAGTAACTCCATTTCGAGCGTTACATGTTATGAGGTAGCTTTGGCTACGTATGTATATGTGGAACTTATGTGCAAGTTTTCCGCGTATCCAATAGTATTCTGAGTGTTCAACGGGTAATGCAATTGATATGATGAAAGTCCTGAGGAGAGCATGTTAAATTTGTAACACCCCTTACCCGTATCCGATGTCGAGACAGGGCTCTAGGCGTTATCGGACTAAAACATACGCATTTACGCATAACCGGGCCATAAAATTTCGTTGAATTTTAAAACTTTTCAATTTCATGCAAATTGTCCCTTATAAGGGCCTACGAGGCCCAAAACATACATCGAAGGTGGTTCGGGACTAAACAGAGGACTTTAAAAAATTTGAGGATAAATTAGAAAAATTCCTACTTTGGGGAGTCACATGCCCGTGTGGGTAGGCCGTGTGATTACACACGCCCGTGTGGCTTGGGACATGCCCATGTCCTTAGCCCGTGTAACTCTCTGACTATGAAGTCATCATACAATTAGGGTCACACGGCCAAGTCACACACCCGTGCGATTAGGCCGTGTGGCGAATTAAATTCTCGAAATTAATTGCAAACTTCACACGGCCTAGGCACACGCCCATGGTCTAAGGCCGGGCCTGCCACACGGTTGAGACGCACGGCCGTGTCTCTGCCTGTATGTTTACTACTGGGCATTCTGTTTGCATTAATTAGGGTACAGGGGACACACGGTCTAACCACATGCCCATGGGGCAGATCGTGCGTCATACATGGCCTAGACACAAGCCCGTGTGTCTACCCATGTGGACAAATTTTAGGCTAATTTCCAAGCCATTTATCACTCTTAAATGCTCATTTGCTTATTCATCTAAGATATTATGCAACCTAGTAAACTTGGTCACTTGAAAACTCAGAAACATGACTATTCCATGCCTTTGTAATAACAACATGACACTTATCCAAAACTTTATACTTTCATATGACATTCCACACCAATTTCATATTCATTCATTAAGCTAACTCTACTTTTAAATTACCTAATCATACCATAGATTTGGCATACTTATTAACCATGTTTCATTCACTTAGCACATGTGCCCTTCATCGTACATCTCATCTACAAACAAACACATCAAACATGAAACATTGTATGCATGTATAATTGATTAGGGTTACAACCCAAATGATCAATATGGACCATATCATAAGGCCATATACAAAATAAATCAAATATTTCCATAAAGCAACACATTTGACTAGACCAATATGACATATAACGAAAAGACCAAGTCCCATACATTCCATACTCAAAATATTGAGACTAACTATACCCCAAATGTCCAATTGATAGTATGATAGAGCCTCAAACGTCCTTCAATCCCCGAGCTGGCTTGGCGATACTATAAGAAAATAAGAAAGAGAGGGGAGTAAGCATAAAGCTTATTAAGTTCATATGCAAATAAATAGCAACATTATCATAGATATATATAAACACTTATGACATAACATAGGTTTACTTAAGTGTTATCATGAATTCATAAATATATCTCAAATTTGTAAACATAACTTACACATTTTCAATCTTACCAAAAATTCATCACATATCAAGCTCATTCATATGAGTGTATCGTACATACCTGTACCAACTCAAATCACACTGTCATATTCTCTCTTCATTGATTTACTTGTCGATTAACTCACAAGTTTACCTGTTGAACACTCGGAGTATTATTGGATACACGGAAGATTTGGACATAGTGCATCAAAGGTAGCCACATGCTACCTCATATTACAATCACATATTGCTCACTCACGAGCTAATCAGGGGCCTGCTCACACAAGCTGACAGTCAGGACGTAACTACTTGGGCTGCTCACACAAGCTGACAGGTACCCGCAACACATGCTAGGCTACGCAGCCATCGGTAGGACGTACAAGACCAGCACCCAGATTCACATATCACATTTACACATATCCATGAGCTCATATTCACATAGTTCCTAGTGACATGTCACATTGTATCCTAAACTATTCCTAAGGTTCAAACAGGGTTTTCTCGATATCTCATGTTCGTCGAATTCATTCACAATCTCGTGCTCGTGGATTACAACATCATTCATACACTTGACATCATAAGTAATCATATAAACTCATACATTAATAAAATATTAAAAACATGAAATATTATTGCATTATTTACACATAAACTTACCTAGGTACAAAATATGGACAATTTATACGATTTAGTCCAAAATCTTGTTCTTTCCCCCGTCTAAGTTCGGACTTCATTTTTCTTGATCTATAATAGCAAACTCAGCTTATTTAATCATCACATTGTTCAAAATAGTCCATAAATTACAATTTTCCCCTAAACTTTCACATAATTACAACATAGTCCCTAGGCTCATAAAATGAAATTTGTTCATTTTCTTGGTTACCCAAGCCTAGCCGAACTTTTACTATGCTCATATCAGCCCATATTTTCCTTTATTTGGCATTATTACTACCCACTTTTACACTTTTACAAACAACTCCCCTTTTTAGGCGTTTTCACTAAAAATCACCTAGTAAAAGATGTTTATAGCTAGCCCAAAATATTTCTCCATTAATCAACAAAACACATGCATGTTACACATGGGTCAAATTTCATACATGAACCCTAGCTCAAAATATAGCTAGAAATGGATAGATCATGCTTCAAACATCTAAAAAATACAAAGAACATTAAAAATAGGGCTAGGATTGACTTACAATCAAGCTTGAAATGTTGAACAAAACCCTAGCTATGGTGTCTTGCAAATTTTTGGTAATGAGAGAAGAAGATGGACACCAATTTTGACTTATTTTCCCTTTTTATTCTTTTATTTACCAAATGACCAAAATGCCCTTAGAGTCTTTCTTTCAAGTTTTACCTATGCATGTCCATTTTTGTCCAAAATTATAAAAATTGGTCAAATTGCTAATTAGGACCCTATAATTCATAATCTAAAGCAATTTCATGCTTAAAGCTTCTAGAATACAAGTTTTGCATCTTATTCAATTTGGTCCCTAAAATTCAATCGGACATTTTATGCATAGAATTCCTTCATGAAACTTTCATACAAGTATGAAATCATATCATAGAACTCATGAGAATTATAAAATAATTATTTCTATTTTGGATTTTTGGTCTCAAAACCACTATTCCGACTAGGCCCTAATTCGGGATGTTACAAAAGTGGTATGGTTATATGATATACTACAAGGAGTACAGGTATGTACGCTAAACCTATGAATAATGCCTTGATAAAGAATGATTTGTGATGAGAAAGTATATGGGTACATATGATAAGTAAGTCAAAAGGTTTATATGATGAATAATCTTTATATGATGAATAATATTTATGTATATGATATTATGTCTTTGCATGTTAATTGCTTACTATCATTGCATATTATTTGCATGTGGACTTACTAAGCTTTAATGCTAGCCCCCTTTACTTTCCATCCTTTGTAGTTCTGCCAAGCTAGCTCGAGGATTAGAAGCTGTCGAAGTATTCGATCACACTATCAAAGGAATATTGGGAATAATGAAATTGTTATTTTGAGTATGGCATGTATAGGGGACTTGGTTATTTTGTGATAAGTGTCATGCTATTTGACCAAATTGTGAAGGCTTATTGATGATTTGTTTTGTAATAGCCATGTGATATGGCTCATAATTGATTATTGGGTTGTAATGTCTAATTGTTCATGCATGCATGTGTTAATGCCTTGATGATATGATATGTTATTGCTTGGTGAATGTATGATAAAGTATGGACTAGATGTGAAAAGGTAATGGATGACTAAATGGCTTAAGATGACTAAAGTCATGAATTTATAATTTGAAGTTATGGTAACAAATTTGATTATGCACGAAATTGGTGTGGAATGCTTCTAAATGGTGTAACTAAATTAATATGCAATAGGATGACATTATGAAGATGTGTGAATGCCATGATGTTGAATCCTTGAGTGTCTAAATAGGTCACATTTCATGCTATGAAATATGTTTGAGTATGTGAATGATTAAGGGTGACAATTGGCTGGGAAAATAGCCTTAAAATGGTCCACACGGGTAGACATGCAGGCATGTGTCTAAACCTTGTGTGACACACGGTCTGCCCCACAGGCGTGTTGAATGGCCTTGTGTCTCTTGCACCCTATTTTTGTAAGTCAGTATGTTCAGTAGTAAACACACGGGCTGAGATACAGGCATGTGTCTTACCCATGTGAGAGACACAGCCTACCTACATGGGCGTGTACTCTAGCCTTGTGAAGTCTTCACCATTTTTTTATGAAAAATCATTTAATTTTTATTGACCACATAGTCTGGCCACACGGGCGTGTGATACGGCCGTGTGACCTTAAATTGGTGTTGTCATCATAGTCAAAGAGTTACATAGCTGGGGGACATGGACGTGTTAAGAGCAGTAGGCATGTCCCCCATCTTACACGGGTGTGTGGCTCTGTATTAGGGAAAGTTTCCTAAAATTTTCTAAAGTCCTCGATTTAGTCCTAAATCTTCTTCGATGGTTGTTTTGGGCCTCGTAGGCCCGTATTAGGGACAAATTGTGTATGTATGAATGAAGTTGTTTTGAAGAAAAATTTTATAGTTGGTTTTTACATGAATGATTGTGTGTGTGTTCGGTAATACCTTGTATCCCATCCCGGCCTCGGGTACGGGTAAGGGGTGTTACATTTACTGTTTTCAGAGCTATGGTTTAGTCGATTCTCAAACTAACCTAGCGTATTCGAGTCTAGCTATATAGGCCATACGTATATAAATAATGATAGTGTGATGACTCTTGACAATATTAAAATATGTTTTCATATAGCAAATGGATCCTAACAGAGTAGTGGCAGATGATGTAGAAAGTAACCCACCTGCTCCGGCTAAAAGAGCGGTGCCATCCAAGAGTAGACCCGAAACTGTTAGTAGAGGAGAAGGAGGCAGAGAGGCCTTTCTCCACATGATGAATGCATGGTACATGGAGTTTGTTCGAACGAACCCGAATGCCCAACCTCTCCCACCTCCCCTAAATCTTCAACCCGCACCTATGATGGCTCAATGTATGGATTTCATGAGATTCTCTAGAACACTTGTTGATAAAATTCGGAAGCAAGGTGTCGAGGAATTTAGGGCAAATTCCAATGATGACCCTGAGAGAGTGGAGTTCTGGTTAGAGAACTTGATGCAGGTATTTGATGAATTATCCTGCATACCTGAGGAGTGCTTAAAATATGCCATATCTTTGTTGAGAGATGAGGCGTACCACTAGTGGAGAACACTGATAACCGTGGTACCACCGGAGAGGGTTACTTGGGAATTTTTTCAAGAGGAATTCTGAAAGAAATACATTAGCGAACGATTCATCGATCAGAAGTGCAAGGAATTTTTGGATTTGAAATAGGGTCGTTGACAGTTAATGAGTACGAGAGGGAATTCGTCAGACTCAACAAGTATGCTCAGGAATGTGTATCTTCTGAGGCAAGATGTGTAGAAGATTTGAAGATGGACTTAATGAGGATATTAAGACGTTAGTGGGCATTCTTGAGTTGAAGGAATTTGTGGTACTCGTTGAACGGGCTTGTAAAGCCAATGAGTTGATCAAAGAAAAGAGGAAAGCTGAGTCTGAGGCTAGAGATATAAGAAAGAGGTATATGAGTAAGTCATTGCCATCTCTGTCTAAGAAATCTAGAGAGATGCACTCTCGTTCACATGTGTCAACTGGACATTCATACGAGAATCAGAGAAAGTAGAATTCAAGTTTTAGATCTCAGGCTACATCCGTGGCAAGTGTAGGTAATGCTAAACCTTCCAAACCCGAGTGCCAACAATGTTGTAGATGTCATTTTGGCACCTGTAGGTTGAGTGAAGGATATTGTTTCAAGTGTGGTTCTCAAGACCACTATATTAAGACTGCCCTTAGATGGTAGAAAAAGAAAGATTTCTGAACTCAAGGCTGAGTGGCACAGCTTCTAGGGGAAGGCCCTCGAGAAATGTCGGGAATGGGTTTGATAGTAAGAATATGACACGAGATACAGTGGTGAGCTCTGAAGCTAGAGCTTCGACCAGAGCCTACGCCATACGTATGCATGAAGATGCAACTTCTCCTGATGTGATCACTAGTAATTTTTCTCTTTATGATATTAGTGTTATTACTTTGATAGACCTTGGATCCACTCATTCGTATGTGTGTATGAAATTGGTAACTAGTATGAATATACTTGTTGAGTCTACCGAATTTATGGTTAAAGTGTCAAATTCGTTAGGAAAGTATGTGATAGTTGATAAAGTATGTAAGAGATGCCCTTTGATGATTAGAGGTCATTATTTTTCGGCCAACTTGGTATTTTTGCCGTTTGATGAATTTGATGTTATACTGGGTTTGGATTGATTGACACTACATGATGCTATGGTGAATTGTAGACAGAAAGTTATTGAATTGAAGTGTAATAATAGTGAGATTCTACGAGTTGAAACAGATGAGTCAGATAAGTTACCAAATACTATTTCTTCAATGATTGCTCAGAAATGTATGAGAAAAGGGTATGAAGCTTATTTGGCATACGTATTGAATAGAAAGGAATCTGAATTGAAAATCGAATCGATGCCAGTTGTCTGTGAGTATGCGAATGTATTGCCGAAGGAATTACTAAGTTTTCCTCCAATTAGAGAAGTTGAATTTGTATCGAGTTAATTCCAGGGACGTCACTATCTCTATTACTCCATATAGGATGGCCCCAATTGAGCTGAAGGAATTGAAGTTACAGTTGCAAGAGTTAACTGACAAAGGTTTTGCAAGACCAAGCTTTTTGCCATTGGGTGCTCCGGTGTTATTCGTGAAAAAGAAGAATGGTTCCATGAGATTATGCATTGACTACCAGCAGCTCAATAAGGTGACAATCAAAAATAAGTATCCTCATCCAAGGATTGATGACTTGTTTGACCAGTTGAAAGGAGAGACATGATTCTCTAAGATAGACTTGAGGTCTGGATACTACCAATTATGAGATAAAGAGTCTGATGTGCCTAGGACTACCTTTAGAATGAGATATGGACAATATGAGTTTCTTATTATGCCATTTGGATTAACAAATGTTCCTGCAGTGTTTATGAATTTAATGAATCAAATTTTTCGGCCATATTTGGATAAGTTTGTTGTGGTGTTTATCAATGATATTCTAATTTATTCTAGAGATGAGGCAGAGCATACCGAACACTTGAGAACTACTTTGTAGACTTTAAGGGACAAACAGTTGTATGTTAAGTTTAGTAAAAGCGAGTTTTGTCTTTGAGAGGTCAGATTTTTAGGCCACATTGTTTCAGGACATGGTGTATGAGTTGATCCCAATAAGATTTCTACTCTTGTTGAGCGAAAGCCGCCAAGGAATGTAACTGAAGTTAAAAGCTTTTTGGGTTTGGTCAGATACTACAAACGATTTGTGAAAGGATTCTCTATGATAGCCACTCCTATGATGAGACTACTTCAAAAAGATGTCAAGTTTGAATGGTCGGAAAAATGTCAGTAGAGCTTTGAGAAGTTGAAAATGTTATTGACCGAGGCACCAGTGTTAGTGTAACCAGAACTGTGACAGCCCTAAATTGACCCTAGTCGGAAAGTGGTTTCGAGATCGCTAAACCGAGTCACCGAAGTATTTGAATATAATATTTATTGTCTAAAATATGTGAATATGAATGTGTGAAAGTTTTAAGCTTCGATTTAGTCGATTGCATGTGAATTTAGTTAATAGGACTTATGTGTGACACTTTTGAAATGTGATCGGTTAATCTATAAGGATCTAATAGTGCATGATGTCAAAAAAGTGTACTTGCATGTCAAATTAGCCAAATTTTGGATAGTGGCCAGCCATGGTATGGGTTATTAATGGTAATATGTATTTTTCTATTAACATTTTTAGTTACAAAATAAAATAATGAATTAAGAATAATAAAACATGAGGTGAGTGGGAGGAGAAACCAAAGTTGTTTCATCCTTGCTCCTCCATTGCCGTGACTTGAGGGAGGAAGAAGAAAAGAATTCTCTTGTTTCTTGTTCAGCTTGGTTGATGTTTAGGAAGAGGTAAGTACTTTGAAATTCTTGAAAATTTATGTATAAATAAGGTGATTAGTTCAAGTTCTATTCATTCCATGGATTAAGTTTTGGTTGTTTGGAGGTTTGATATTCGGCCAAGTAGTTTGAAGCTCTTAGTACATATATTTTTTTTCTTTTTCTTGAAGGTTGAAATTGGTTTGTTCATAGGGAGGTGCCGAATGTGGTCATTGAAGGGTCTTAATGAACAATATGTGTGGCTTGGGTTCATAACATTCAGTTAAGGAATTTTGTGTGCTAGCAAGTTTGGTTTAATATATAGATGTAAATCACCTTGTAATTGATAATTTGAAGAGTAGGAAATGGCAAATTAAAATGATGTTGGGTAAATTTTTAGTTTAGTTGTGCCTAAGCATTCGGCATTAATGTTTGATATTAGCTATGAAAGTATGAAAGATTAGAGATTATTATTTAAAAAAAAAAGAATTATGACATTAATATGAACAAGATAGAAAATCGGGTATAGATGTGATTCAGTGATTCGGTCATTGATGGGCATTATTGTAACCTAATTGAATTTTTGCTACTTTTAATTTCGAGATGGAATTTGTATATATAAGTTGAGTTGAGCGGTTAGGGCCGAATGAGGTATATAAGATATGAAAGCATGCTAGAATTAAACATCAGTGAATATGCGTGATCGTACTAAATTCTTTACTTGAATTCTGTTAGGTATAGTCATGGTATGAGCTCATTAGGGATACTACCTTATAAGTGAATATAGCTTTAGTTAACTTTATGTGTTATGCGTGTGTTAAAAAAAAATTAATGATTTGGATGTTATTATAGGTATTTATGCTAAAGACTTTTCGGCTATGTTTTGTACCCATGTGATGACTCTAATGTCTAATATATATAAGGGTTAAGTACCTTGAATTTCTCTTTGATGTTCAAAATGATTAAATCAATTTATTTTTTAAATTAAGCTCAAGAGCAAAGGGGAACTAAATCTGATAAAGGAAGGAAAAAGTAATCGAATAGCCGTTGAAGTTGTAACACCCCGAACCCGAGTCCGACACCGGAGTCGAACACGAGGTGTTAACAAACTTTGAAAAATTTCCAGACACTGCCCAATCTGTGTACTAGTCGCTTTAAAAATCATATCTTGAGTTTCACAACTAGAAAATCAGTTTCGTGATTTTTCCCTGAAACTAGACTCATATGTCCATCTACATAATTTTTTCTAGAATTTTTGATCAGGCCAATTAGTACAGTTTATTAGTTAAAGTCTCCCATGTTATAGGAATCGACTACCCTGACCTTTGCGCATTACGACTTGGATATCTCCTTGTACAGGGCTCCAATACTGATGCTGTTTATTTCTATAGAAACTAGACTCAGAGAGGAATCTATACATATATGGTATGACTCCTAATTATCTCTGGTTAATTTATAATCAATTTCCAAAGTCAGAACAAGGAACCCAGAACCCGTTCTGACCCTGTCTCACGAGAACCTTAATATCTCTTAACATACTGTCCGTATGATTGTTTCGTTACTTTCCTATGAAAGTAGATTCTTCAAGGTTTGTTTACATAATTTATTCACTATTTAATTCCATTCCTACTATTTTTAGTGATTTTCCAAATCTACATTACTGATGCTGTCAGCATCTACCTTTAAGGTAGGCTTTACCTATTTCATGGTTCAACTAGCCCTTTTTGCATACATAGCACAATTTATGAAAGTGATTAACCATCCCCGTGGCCAATCCTTGTCAAGCATATCCACACTAAATGATTACAACATTATACTTAAACACATATAAGCCATTTTCACATGGCTATCCAAAACTTATACATCACATAAAGTACTCGAAAAACAACAATGGGTCGTCCTAAACATGCCATATCAAAATTCAACCAAAAGAGTACCCAAAAGAGCCTTTGATAGTGTGGGCGACTTCGACTTCAAGATCCCGAGTCCGATAGCTGGAGAACCAAAAATCTATAAAACAGAGGAGCAATGGAACGAAGTAAGCAATTTATGCTTAGTAAGTTTTGAGCAAGAAATTCCAGCATAACGAAAGCATAGCACACATTTAGCTAAACGGAATATTTCATAATACACAATTTTTCCGATATCAAACTTACTTCACAACGTTAACCCTTATGTACATACACAAAAGACCAACTTAGCCGAAGGCCGGTAGCTCGTTCATCAACTGAGCGAATATTTATTTGTAAGAGCTCGATTGAATTCAACACATACGTAACATATCCCAATATTGGGATGTTTTTCGAGTATTAGCTGAAATTTTACAGCAAGCTCATTCATTACCAAAATCACGTACCTTCAGAATTTAACCGGATATAGCTCCTCGGTCAAGTGCCTTCGGGACATAGCCCAGTTATAGTAACTCATACAATGCCTTCGGGACTTAACCCGGATTTTAAAACTCGCACGAATGCCTTCGGGACTTAACCCGGAATTAGTATCTCGCACAAAGGCCTTCGGGACTTGACCCGGAATTAATAACTCGCACAAATGCCTTCGGATCTTAGTCCGGATATAGTCACTTAGCACAAAGCCTTCGGGACTTAGCCCGGACAGCATTCAATTAATCATGCACATCTAACAATAATTCATGGCACATTCGTATTTCATTTTCATTTGCAAAACTCAAACACAAGGCACATATCATCCTTGCACATTCGGCTCAATAGCCACACATAGAGCATGATTTTCATTTGCTTAAAACATGATTTAATCACATCGTAATTTAAGCTCTCTTACTCAAGAACTTACCTCGGGTGTTGTCGAACGATTCCGCTAACTATTCGACCACTTTTTCCTTCCCTTTATCGGATCTATTTCCCCTTTGCTCTTGAGCTTAGCCTAGCTACATGCATGGCCGAACCTCTTCACCTTTCTTCTTCCTTCCTCCTTAAAATTATTGGCCAAGGATGAACCAAAGGATGAGAAAAATTTTTTTTCTTTGTTTTTCTTTCTAGTTTCGGCAAGTATGAAGATGAGAAAAGGATGAACAAAAATTCTCTCCTTTCTTTTCTTTAGCTCACGGCAAAAAAAGGGGGAAAAGAAAACAACTACACACATTTTTCTTTTTTTTGTATTCACCATACTCCTTTTCATTATTTAATTTCCATGCCCATTATTTTATTTTTTTCCACCCATGATGCACCAACAAGACATGTCTATGACATGTCTTGGCCATCAAACTTGGTCTACCATGCTTGTCATGGCCGGCCACTACTAGTAGGGGGGGAATTTGACATGCAAGTCCCCCCTTTGTCCACATGCACTAATAGGTCCTCACACATTGACCTATCACATTTTAGAATTTTCTCACATAAGTCCTATTGACTAAATTCACATGCAATCAACCAAATCGAAGCTTGAAATTTTCACACATTCATAATTACATATTCTAGACAATAAGTATCACATTCAAACATTTCGGTGACTCGGTTTAGCGGTCCCGAAACCACTTCCCGACTAGGGTCAACTTTGGGCTGTCACAACTCTCCCCCACTTAAGAAATTTTCGTCCCCGAAAATCTTACCGGTAAATAGGTTTGGGTATCGTTCTTTCAACGAGCTCTCGGTCTCCCAAGTAGCTTCCTCGATCCCGTGTTTGAGCCATAACACCTTTACTAGCGGAACTCTTTTGTTTCGCAACTCCTTCACTTCACGAGCTAGGATACGCATCGGTTCTTCTTCATAGCTCATATCGTCTTGAATTTCAACCTCTGATGGGCTAATTATGTGCGATGGATCAGATCGATAGCGTCGAAGCATCGAAACATGAAAGACGTCGTGAATCTTTTCAAGCTCCGGGGGCAAAATCAATCTATACGCAACCGGACCAACTCGTTCGGAGATTTCGTACGGCCCAATGAATCTTGGGCTCAACTTGCTCTTACGGCCGAACCTGAGTATCTTTTTCCAAGGTGAAACCTTAAGGAACACTTTGTCTCCCACCTGATACTCGATGTCTTTTCGTTTCAAATCTGCGTACGACTTCTGACGATCCGTGGCTACCTTCAGACTTTCACGGATTACCTTTACTTTCTGTTCAGCATCTTTAATCAAATCAACTCCGAAAATTTTACTTTCACCGAGCTCGGTCCAAAACAATGGTGTACGGCATTTACGACCGTACAAAGCCTCGTAAGGTGCCATCTTAATACTTGATTGAAAACTATTGTTGTAAGCGAATTCAATCAAAGGTAAATACCGTTCCCATGAACTACTGAACTCGAGGATGCAACATCTCAACATATCCTCAAGTATCTGAATTATCCGCTCGGATTGACCATCGGTTTGGGGGTGAAAAGCAGTGCTAAAATGCAGCTTGGTACCCAGAGCTTCTTGCAATTTCTTCCAAAATCGTGAGGTGAATCTCGGATCTCTATCCGACACGATAGAAACAGGTACCCCGTGTAATCTCACAATTTGATAAACGTACAATTCAGCTAGTTTATCCAATGAAAAATCCGTACGTACGGGGATGAAATGAGCCGACTTAGTCAGCCTATCAACAACAACCCAAATCGCATCCTTCTTACTTGCTGACAATGGCAGTCCAGACACAAAGCCCATTGTGACTCGATCCCACTTCCACTCGGGTATCATGATCGGCTGGAGTAATCCTGAAGGCACTTGATGTTCCGCTTTCACTTGTTGACATATTAAACATCTCGAAACAAAGTCGGAGATGTCCCGTTTCATACCATGCCACCAAAATTGATGTTTCAAATCGTTGTACATTTTCGTACTCCCCGGGTGAATTGACATTCGGCTACAATGGGCTTCGTTCAGAATCATCGAAATGAGTTCCGAATTCCTTGGAACACACAAACGATTTCTGAACCTCAAACAATCATCATCATCAATTTGAAACTCCGATTCCTCGTTCGGAACACACTTAGCCCGTTTTGCAACCAATTCATCATCGACTTTCTGAGCTTCACGAATTTGGTGAGTCAATAATGGTTTAGCTTTTAATTCAGCTACTAACACATTGTCTGGTAGAACAGACAAATGCACGTTCATCGCTCGTAAAGCAAACAATGACTTCCGGCTTAAGGCGTCCGCAACCACGTTAGCCTTTCCCGGGTGGTAATCAATGACAAGCTCGTAATCTTTCAACAACTCAAGCCAACGTCTTTGTCGTAGATTCAAGTCTCGTTGAGTCATCAAATATTTGAGACTTTTGTGATCCGAAAATACATGGCACTTCTCACCAAACAGATAATGTCGCCATATTTTTAAAGCAAACACGATGGCAGCTAGTTCGAGATCATGGGTCGGATAATTCCTCTCGTGTGGCTTCCATTGTCTCGATGCATAGGCCACGACTCGACCTTCTTGCATCAATACGCAACCCAACCCAAGTAGGGATGCGTCACTATAAATGACAAACTCTTTACCTGATTCGGGTTGCACCAAAATTGGAGCTTCAGTCAAATGAGTTTTCAGTTGGTCGAAACTTTTCTGACATTTCTCCGTGCACTCGAACTTAACATCCTTTTGAAGTAGCTTCGTCATTGGTGTGGCTATCATCGAGAAACCTTTGACAAATCGTCGGTAATAACCAGCGAGCCCCAAAAAGCTCCGAACTTCAGTAATATTTCTCGGAGGTTTCCAGTCAAGTATGGCTGAAATTTTGTTCGGGTCAACTCGAATACCCGACGCGGATACCACATGACCCAAGAAGCTAACCTCTCTTAACCAGAACTCACACTTACTGAACTTAGCATATAACTGCTTATCCCGCAAAATTTGTAGCACTAGCCTCAGATGCTCAGCATGTTCGGTCTCATCTCTTGAATAGACCAAAATGTCATCAATGAACACAACTACGAACCGATCCAAATACGGTCTGAAGATCCGATTCATCAAATCCATAAATACTGCAGGGGCATTAGTGAGCCCAAACGGCATCACTAAGAATTCGTAGTGACCATATCTCGTTCTGAAGGCAGTTTTAGGAATATCTGAATCTCGAATTCGCAACTGATAATAGCCCGATCTCAAATCTATTTTTGAGAACACTGAGGCTCCCTTCAGTTGGTCGAACAAATCATCGATGCGCGGCAACGGATATTTGTTCTTTATCGTCACTTTATTCAGCTGACGATAGTCAATGCACAACCTCATGGTTCCGTCCTTCTTTTTCACGAACAATACTGGTGCACCCCAAGGTGAGAAACTTGGTCGAGCGAAACCTCTATCCGTCAGTTCTTGCAACTGAGCTTTCAACTCCTTTAACTTGGTTGGTGCCATACGATACGGAGCTATCGAAATCGGCGTAGTCCCAGGTACAAGCTCAGTACCAAACTCTACCTCCCGAACAGGTGGTAAACCCGGTAATTCTTCCGGAAAAACATCCGGGTATTCACAAACCACCGGCACAGATTCGGGTTTCTTTTCTAATTCTTTGTCATCAAGTACATACGCAAGGTATGCTTCGCACCCTTTTCTTACATATTTCGGTGCCAACATTGCTGATATTACAGCTGGCATCCCCTCCAAGTCCGCAGACTCAATTCGGACTACTTCGTTATTTGCGCACCTCAAATCAATAGTCTTGCTCTTGCAATTCACAATCGCATCATGCGCGGTCAACCAATCCAAACCAAGGATAACATCAAATTCATCAAACGGCAAAAGCATCAAGTCCGCCGGAAAACAGGAACCTCGAATTTCCAGGGGACATTTCTTACACACTTTGTCGACAAGCACGTAATGACCCAAGGGATTTGACACCCGAATTACGAACTCAGTAGACTCAATAGGTAAAGTCTTACTGGATGCTAAGGTTTCACATATGTAAGAATGAGTAGAACCGGGGTCAATCAAAGCAATTACATTAGTATCAAAGAGAGTGAATGTACCGGTAATAACATCAGGCGAAGAAGCATCCTCGCGAGCACGTATAGCATAAGCTCTAGCAGGCGCACGAGCTTCGGATCTGGTTATATCATCTCTAGATCCTCTCTGACCACCACCAGTATTGCTCGCATTTCCAGATGGTCTACCCCAGCAGTGGTAGCACCCGGTCTCCCACTCTGATTTACATTCTGTTCCGACAACCTCGGGCAATCTTTAATGAAGTGGTCAACTGATCCGCATTTGTAACAGGAGCGGTCAGGGAATCTACAACTCCCCGAATGCCATTTACCGCAATATCGGCATTTCGTTCTGTCTCGACGTTCATTCCCAACACTGGCGACTGAAGTGCCTCGTGTACCTACAAGGGGTCGATCACGATCTCGTCTAAAAAACCCGAAGTGCCTCTAAACTGGCCCGCATCATCCCGAAATCTCTTCGATGCCTGTTGAAGAGACCTTCCCGAGGATCTTTTACGAAACTCTCCAGTTCCCTCATCAACTCTTTGCTTTTCTTTTCTAAGCTCTTCGGCTTTACAAGCTCGTTCAACAAGTACCACGAACTCTCGTATTTCAAGAACGCCAACGAACATTTTTATATCTTCATTCAGCCCATCCTCGAAGCGTTTACACATAATAGCTTCGGACGAAACACATTCCCGAGCGTATTTGCTAAGTCTAACAAATTTTCGCTCGTAATCAGTAACCGACATGGAGCCTTGCTTAAGCTCAAGAAATTCCTTCCGTTTTTGATCAACAAACCTCTGACTGATATACTTTTTCCGAAACTCAGTTTGGAAAAACTCCCAAGTTACTTGCTCTCGGGGCACAACGGAAGTCAGAGTACTCCACCAATAGTAGGCAGAATCACGTAGCAAGGAGATAGCACACTTTAGGCATTCATCGGGTGTACAAGATAGCTCATCGAGTACCCGGATAGTGTTGTCCAGCCAAAATTCAGCTTGCTCGGCATCATCGCTATCCATAGCCTTAAATTCAGTAGCCCCATGTTTTCGGATTCTGTCAACTGGGGGCTTATTTGACCTTATTTGGTCAGTTACCGGTGGTATTGTAGGTGCGGGGGTAGTATTTGTCGGGAATGGAGGTTGTGGAACAGCCATATTAGTTCGAATGTATTGGTTGAACCAATCATTCATCACGCTATAGAATGCTTGTCTAGCTTCATCATTCGGATTACTAGCATTAGGTTGAGAGTCTGCCGGCACTGTCCCTTGTGCGGGAGCAGGCTCTACACTCTCAAGATCATCAGCTACCTCTCGGTCACGATCGGGATCCATTACTATAAATAAACACATTTACAATTGTCAGAAATCACCACACTATCAAGTAATCACATAAAATGGCATGTATAGCTAGACCCAAAACATTACGGTAGTCCTAGAATCGACTAAACCGTAGCTCTGATACCAATAAAATGTAACACCCCGAACCCGAGTCCGACACCGGAGTCGAACACGAGGTGTTAACAAACTTTGAAAAATTTCCAGACACTGCCCAATCTGTGTACTAGTCGCTTTAAAAATCATATCTTGAGCTTCACAACATGAAAATCAGTTTCGTGATTTTTCCCTGAAAATAGACTCATATGCCCATCTACATATTTTTTTCTAGAATTTTGATCAGGCCAATTAGTACAGTTTATTAGTTAAAGTCTCCCATGTTACAGGAATCGACTACCCTGACCTTTGCGCATTACGACTTGGATATCTCCTTGTACAGGGCTCCAATACTGATTCTGTTTGTTTCTATAGAAACTAGACTCAGAGAGGAATCTATACATATATGGTATGACTCCTAATTATCTCTGGTTAATTTATAATCAATTTCCAAAGTCGGAACAAGGAACCCAGAACCCGTTCTGACCCTGTCTCACGAGAACCTTAATATCTCTTCGGATACTGTTTGTATGATTGTTTCGTTACTTTCCTATGAAAGTAGATTCTTCAGGGTTTGTTTACATAATTTATTCACTATTTATTTCCATTCCTACTATTTTTAGTGATTTTCCAAATCTACGTCACTGATGCTGTCAGCATCTACCTTTAAGGTAGGCTTTACCTATTTCATGGTTCAACTAGCCCTTTTTGCATACATAGCACAATTTATGAAAGTGATTAACCATCCCTGTGGCCAATCCTTGTCAAGCATATCCACACTAAATGATTATAACATTATACTTAAACACATATAAGCCATTTTCACATGGCTATCCAAAACTTATACATCACATAAAGTACTCGAAAAACAACAATGGGTCGTCCTAAACATGCCATATCAAAATTCAACCAAAAGAGTACCCAAAAGAGCCTTTGATAGTGTGGGCGACTTCGACTTCAAGATCTCGAGTCCGATAGCTGGAGAACCAAAAATCTATAAAACAGAGGAGCAATGGAACGAAGTAAGCAATTTATGCTTAGTAAGTTTTGAGCAAGAAATTCCAGCATAACGAAAGCATAGCACACATTTAGCTAAACGGAATATTTCATAATACACAATTTTTCCGATATCAAACTTACTTCACAACGTTAACCCTTATGTACATACACAAAAGACCAACTTAGCCGAAGGCCGGTAGCTCGTTCATCAACTGAGCGAATATTTATTTGTAAGAGCTCGATTGAATTCAACACATACGTAACATATCCCAATATTGGGATGTTTTTCGAGTATTAGCTGAAATTTTACAGCAAGCTCATTCATTACCAAAATCACGTACCTTCGGAATTTAACCAGATATAGCTCCTCGTTCAAGTGCCTTCGGGACATAGCCCGGTTATAGTAACTCATACAATGCCTTCGGGACTTAACCCAGATTTTAAAACTCGCACGAATGCCTTCGGGACTTAACCCGGAATTAGTATCTCGCACAAAGGCCTTCGGGACTTGACCCGGAATTAATAACTCGCACAAATGCCTTCGGATCTTAGTCCGGATATAGTCACTTAGCACAAAGCCTTCGGGACTTAGCCCGGACAGCATTCAATTAATCATGCACATCTAACAATAATTCATGGCACATTCGTATTTCATTTTCATTTGCAAAACTCAAACACAAGGCACATATCATCCTTGCACATTCGGCTCAATAGCCACACATAGAGCATGATTTTCATTTGCTTAAAACATGATTTAATCACATCGTAATTTAAGCTCTCTTACTCAAGAACTTACCTCGGGTGTTGTCGAACGATTCCGCTAACTATTCGACCACTTTTTCCTTCCCTTTATCGGATCTATTTCCCCTTTGCTCTTGAGCTTAGCCTAGCTACATGCATGGCCGAACCTCTTCACCTTTCTTCTTCCTTCCTCCTTAAAATTATTGGCCAAGGATGAACCAAAGGATGAGAAAATTTTTTTTTTCTTTGTTTTTCTTTCTAGTTTCGGCAAGTATGAAGATGAGAAAAGGATGAACAAAAATTCTCTCCTTTCTTTTCTTTAGCTCACGACAAAAAAGGGGGAAAAGAAAACAACTACACACATTTTTCTTTTTTTTTTGTATTCACCATACTCCTTTTCATTATTTAATTTCCATGCCCATTATTTTATTTTTTTCCACCCATGATGCACCAACAAGACATGTCTGTGACATGTCTTGGCCATCAAACTTGGTCTACCATGCTTGTCATGGCCGGCCACTACTAGTAGGGGGGGAATTTGACATGCAAGTCCCCCCTTTGTCCACATGCACTAATAGGTCCTCACACATTGACCTATCACATTTTAGAATTTTCTCACATAAGTCCTATAGACTAAATTCACATGCAATCAACCAAATCGAAGCTTGAAATTTTCACACATTCATAATTACATATTCTAGACAATAAGTATCACATTCAAACATTTCGGTGACTCGGTTTAGCGGTCCCGAAACCACTTCCCGACTAGGGTCAACTTTGGGCTGTCACAGAAGTCGTTCGACAACATCCGAGGTAAGTCTTCGAGTAATGGAACTTAGTTTATAATTTGTTTAAGTCATGACACATAAGCATAACAAAGAAACGGTGATATAATGATTCTACTTGAGTTATATATTGAGGTAATTAGTTTATACTTATGACGGGCAGCCGAATGCGTATAGAGATCATGTTATAAAGCAAATCAAAATCATGCTCTTTGTATGTGGCTATTGAGCTGAAAATGGTAATGGTTGATAAGTGTCTTGTGTTTGAGTTCTAGTAATGAAAATGAAATATAGATGTGTTATGATTTATTGATATATGTGCATGATTATTCGGATGAAAACCGGACTAAGATCCGAAGGCATTTGTGCTAGTGACTATATCCGGGGCATTTGTGCTAGTGACTATATCCGGGCTAAGTCCCGAAGGCATTTGTGCTAGTGACTATATCCGGGCTAAGACCCGAAGGCATTCATGCGAGTTGCTATATCCGGCTAAATCCCGAAGGTACTTGGGTTTGGAAGTGAGTGATCTTGCTGTAATAATTTCAATTAATACGCTCATAAAATCCAAACGATAAAGTATGTTTCGTATATGCATCGGAAAAGTTGATTCCTTTTAAATAGTATTCGCTCAATTGATTAACAAACTTCCGGCCTTTAGTTAGGTTTGATCCCCTGTGTATGAATATAATGGTTGAATCGTGAAGTAAGTATGATTTTGGGAATATGCGTATATGCAATTATTCATCTAGTCATATGAACGCTATACTTTAGTTGTAAATAATTTCATTACTTAAACTTACTAAGCATTAAAATGCTTATTCTGTTGCTTTGATTCTCCGTTTTATAGATTTTGTTCGTCAGCTATCAGACTCGGGAGTGTCAAAGTCGAAGTCGTCCACACTATCTAAGCCCTTTTGGTACTCTTTTAGTTGAACTTTGATAATGGCATGTATAGGACTGACCTTTGTTGTTAAATAAGTACCTTTTGGTAATGTATATATTCGGATAGCCATGCGAAAATGGCTTATATATTTTGAGCATAGCATTATAATCATTTTGTATATACGGTTATTGAGTGGTGTGGAAATGCTTGGCAACGATTAGCCATTGGAATGGTTAATCACGATCATATTTGGTGCTATGTATGTCAAATGGCTAGTTGAATCATGGAAAACTATGAATAGGTGAAATTTACCTTAAAATAGATGCTGACAGCAGTAGTGATGTGAGTTTGAAAAATCACTAAAAATAGTAGAAATGTAATTAAATAATGAATAAATTATTTAATCGAATCTTGATGAGTCTATTTTCATATGGAAGAAATGAAATGACCATATGAGCCGTATTTTATGAGATGTTTAAGTTTTCGTGAAACAGGGACAGAGCGATTACTGGATCCCCTGTTCTGACTTTGTAAATTTACCATAAATTAACCAGAGATAATTAGAAGTCATGCTTTATATGTAAAGATTCCTTTTTGAGTCTAGTTTCATTAGAAACAAACGGCATATGTATTGAAGCCCTGTACAGGGAGATATCTAAGTCGTAATGCATGAAGGTCAGAGTAGTCGAACCCTGAAACAGGGAAGACTTTAACTAATAAACTGTACTAATTGGCCTGACTAAAAATTCTAGGAAAAAAATTGTAGATGTATATATGAGTCTAGTTTCAGGAAAAATTTACGGAATCAGTTTTCAAGTTTTGGAACTCGAGATATGATTTTTAAGGTGACTGTGACGTAGTTAGCCAGCTTGTCTGGAAATTTTAAAATGAACTGTGTAAATAAATGAATTAAGTCCGTTAACACCTCGTGTTCGACTCCGGCAACAGTCTCGGGTACAGGGCGTTACAAGAATCTTGGAAAGAATTTGAGATTTACAGTGATGCATCCTTGAGCAGACTAGGTTGTGTGCTTAAGAAAGAAGGCAAGGTAGTAGCTTATGCTTTGAGGCAACTGAAGCCCTATGAGAAAAATTATCCTGCCGCCATTGTATTTACTTTGAAGATTTGGCGACATTACCTCTTTGGGGAGAAATGCCATTTCTATACAGACCATAAAAGTCTTAAGTATCTGATGGCCCAAAAGGACTTGAATTTGAGGCAACGAATATGGCTTGAATTGTTAAAAGATTATGAACTGGTGATTGATTACCACCCTGGTAAGGCAAATGTGGTTGCCGATGCCTTGAGCAGAAAGTCTTTATTTGTTTTGAGAGCTATGAACACACGGCTAACCCTATCTCATGAGGGTGCAATTCTAGCAGAGTTAAGAGCTTGATCAACCTTTCTTCAACAAATTTATGATGCTCAGGAAGTTGATAAAGGGTTACAAGATAAGAAAGCTCAGTGTGAGTCAAACAGTGAATCCAATTTTCAGAGAGATTCTGATGGTTGTCTGAGGTTCCGTGGAAGGATTTTTGTTTCAAAGAATACTGAGTTGATTAGGAATATTTGTCCATGAGGCTTATAACAGAGGTATGTCAGTTCACCCGGGTAGCACGAAAATGTACGATGATTTAAAGAAAATGTATTGGTGAAATGGTATGAAAAGAGATATATCCGAGTTTGTATTGAGGTGTTTGATTTGTCAAAAAGTAAAGGCCGAACACCAGGTACCTTCAGGTTTACTTCAGCCTATTTTAGTTCCCAAATGGAAATGGGACCGAATTAATATGGACTTTGTGATAGGCTTGCCGTTGACACCAAGAAAAAAAGATGCTGTATGGGTTGTGGTTGACAGATTGACTAAATCAGCTCATTTTATACCAGTACATGTTGATTATTCACTTGATAAGTTAGCTGAATTGTATATTTCTGAGATTGTGAGGCTTCATGGAGTACCTTTATCGATTATTTTGAATAAGGATCCAAGGTTTACTTCACGGTTTTGGAAGAAGTTACAAGAAGCTTTGGGTACAAAGCTAAAATTTAGTACTGCTTTTCATCTACAGACTGATAGACAATTCGAGGGAGTAATTCAGACACTGGAAGATATGCTCAGATGTTGTGTTCTTGAATTCCAAGGTAGTTGGGAAAAGTACTTAACTTTCGTTGAATTTGCTTACAACAATAGTTATCAGTCGAGCTTGAAAATGGTGCCTTATGAGGCATTGTATGGACGTAAATGTCGTACACCTTTGTATTGGACCGAGCTTAAGGAGTATAAGATTCATGAAATCAATTTAGTTAAGGAAATAGAAGAAAAGGTGAAGGTAATTTGTGATTGTTTGAAAGTAGCGTCGGATAGACAAAAGTCGTACATAGAATTGAAAAGAAAGAAAATTGAATATTAGGTCGGTGATAAAGTATTCTTGAAAATGTATCCATGGAAAAAGGTTTTGAGATTCGGTTAAAATTGCAAGTTGAGTCCTCGTTTTATAGGACCGTATGAGATTACCTTTTGGGCCTGTTGCTTATCGATTGGCTTTGCCAACTGAGTTAGAAAAGATTCACGATGTATTTCATGTACCCATGTTGTGCCGATATAGATCTAATCCTTCTCATGTGATTGCATTGACCGAGGTTGAAATTAGACCGAATACGACTTATAGTGAGGAACTGATTAAGATCTTGGCTCGAGAAGTCAAGCAATTGAGAAACAAAAGTGTTGCTCTTGTGAAAGTTTATGGAAAACACATGGGGTTGAAAAGGCTACATGGGAGCCCGAGGAGGCTATAAGGAAACAGTACCCAAACCATTTTGCCGGAAAGATTTTCAGGACGAAAATCCCTAAAGGGGGGAGAGTTGTAACATCCTGAATTAGGGCCTAATTAGAGCAGTGGTTTTGAGACTACAAATCTAAGATAGAAATAATTATTTTATGATTTTTATGATGTCTATAATATGAATGCATGCTTATGTGAAAGTTTCATGAAGAAATTCTATGCATAAAATGTCTAATTGAACTTTAGGGACCAAATTGCATAAGATGCAAAACTTGCATTCTAGAAGCTTTAAGCATGAAATTGCTTTAGATTATAAATTAGAGGGTCCTAATTAGGAATTTGACCAATTTTTATAATTTTGGACAAAAATGGACATGCGTAGGAAAATTTTGAAAGAAAAACCCTAAGGGCATTTTGGTCATTTGGTAATTTAAAGAATAAAAAGGGAAAATCAGAGAAAAAATGTGTCCATCTTCTCCAAGTGCTAGCCGAATTCCTCAATAGCCATAGCTAGGGTTTTGTTCAACATTTCCAAGCTTGATTGTAAGTGCTCCCTATCCCCGTTTTTAATATTCTTTGTATTTTTAAAGTCTTTGAAGCATGATCTACCCATTTCTAGCTATATTTTGAGCTAGGGTTCATGTCTGAAATTTAACCCATGTTAACATGCATGCATTTTGATGATTAATGGGGAATATGAATGTTTGATGCATGATAAACATCTTTTACTAGGTGATTTTTAGTGAAAACATCTAAAAGGGGGACTTGTTTGTAAAAGTGTAAAAGTGGTAGTAAAAATGTGACATAAAGGAAGATATGAGTTGATATGAGTATATTAAAGGTTCGCTTAGGCTTGGGTAACCAAGAAAATGCATGCATTTCATTTTACGAGCCTAGGGACTAAATCGTAAATAAGTGGAAAGATAGGGGTAAAAGGTAATTTTACCAAAGCATGAATTATGGATTGATTTGAGTAATGTGATTAATAAACAAGTTAAATTTGACATTCTAGATCAAGAAAAATGTGAATCGGGCCTTGATCGAGGGAAGAATAAAGTATAGACGATTAAGCTCGATTACCATCACTTTTGTGCCGAGGTAAGTACATGTGTAAATAATGAGACAATGTGGTATGTTATGTTTTGTTAACATTATGTGATAATTATTTTAATGCTTATTATGTATGTTATGCCTAATGGTAACTTTGTAAGTATGAATGATATTGATCATTATCCACAACATCACAAGCAAGTACGACAATGTATGCCTTGTACAAGTGAGGAAAATCCCGTTTGAACCTTAGGAATAGTCTAGGATACAAGTGACATGTCACTAGGAATTTAGAAATTCGAACTCGTTGAGTTGGTCCGAGTTCATTATGGATGCGGTACATGTAATTTGGTTCCAGGCAATGGTCTTGTGTGTCCTACCGGTGGCTAGGTAATCCTTGAGGTGGTCGGATACCTGACAGCTTGTGTGAGCAGCCTGTGTAGCTACACCTTGACCGATAGCTTTTATGAGCAAGACCGTGAGTAGCTCCATTTTGAGCATTACATGTTATGAGGTAGCTTTGGCTACGTACGTATATGTGGCACTTATGTGCAAGTTTCCTGCGTATCTAATAGTATTCCGAGTGTTCAACGGGTAATGCAATTGATATGATGAAAGTCCCGAGGAGGGCATGTTAAAGAGGTATGGTTGTATGATATACTACGAAGAGGATAGGTATGTACACTAAACCTATAAATAATTCCTTGATAAAGAATGATTTGTGATGAGAAAGTATACGGGTACATATGATAAGTAAGTCAAAAGGTTTATATGATGAATAATCTTTATGTATATGTTATTATGTCTTTGCATGTTAATTGCTTACTATCATTGCATATTATTTGCATGTGGACTTACTAAGCTTTAATGCTTACCCCCTTTACTTTCCATCCTTTGTAGTTCTACCACGCTAGCTCGGGGATCGAAAGTGTAATAGCCCTAATTTGACCCTAGTCGGGAAGTGGTTTCGGGACCACAAAACCGAGTCTTGAAAATAATTAAATGTTAAATTTCATGTCTATTATATGAGATAATGCATGTGTGAAAAGTTTCATGCTTTAATTTTGTCATTTGTATGTGAAATTTATTAAATAGGACTTATGTGAGACAATTGTGAAATGTGATAGGTTAATTTTAAAGTGGTCTATTAATGCATGTAATAAAGAGGATGGACTTGCATGTCAAATATCCACTTTTTTAGTAGTGGCCGGCCATGATAATGGTTTATATAAAATATATGTATTATTTATTAGTTAAGTGGCTTTATATTTTATAATATAGATGAATAAAATCATAATAATAATAGAAATAATGGTGAAGAAAACAAAGTCTCATCTTTGTTCTTCTTAGCCGAACTTAAAGAAAGAAAAAGAGGAGCAAGACATTCGGCCATTTGAAACATAAGGAAGGTTAGTAAATTATGTTAGATTTTTTAAATTGTAGCTTGTTTTAAGTTAATTATCATGTTTCTTACTTAGCCCATGCCAAAACTTTGAATTTTGAGTGATGAATTGAGCATTCGGTTATGGTAGATAAGGAAGGAATTTGATTATTGCCTTTAAGTTTTGATGAAGAATTGTTGATGAAAGAAGTTGATCTTGTTAAAAATAGAAATTGCTAATACTCATATGTGTATAGTCGAACGTGGATTTGCTTAATGTCTTGAACAAATGCCGTTTGGGGTGTTTTGAAATGAATAAATTAAATGTTTGATCATCTAAGTGTTCGGCATTGTACATGATTTTTTTTAGAGTATGATTTTGAATAATATGAGTATTGGAATATGAGTAATGTTATGCATAGGTAAAATTTTTATGTTCGGCTTTGGTAGTATATATGTATAATTAATCCATTTATCTAATAATATATAAGATGTTAAATAATAAGATTTTGATGACTTGTGTTTAATGACATTCGGCCAAGGCTTGCTAATTCGGTATAAGTGTATAGGTGCTAAATACCTTGTATTTGAGGTTTTGGAAGAATAAGTAGTAGTTAATTAAAGCGATGAAAGCTAAATTTTGAGATTGATTAAGTTTGGGCATTCGGCATTACCTATAAATTTGAATATGAAGGTTAAATTGAGTAGTTAGGGCTGAATGGGATATATATTAATCAAAAATAGGTTGCATGCATATGAGTATGTATGTATTTGTGTGTGCGCGGCATTATTGATAAATAGCAAGTGGAAATGTGATAAATGTTTAATAAGTTGATATTCGTATATATGGTTGAATTCATGTATAAGGTAGCATGGTATGTTATGTGAATATTTGTTTGTGTATGCGAATTAGCTATTGATATAATAAGCATGAAATCGATTCATGGCATATTTTATAAAACATAATATGCATTGAAATTATATGATTGTCAAATGTGACTATTATAGAATTAAAGTTGAGTAAGTAATTAAACAAATTCATTTGTTTAAATTTAAAGCTCAAGAGAAAAGAGGAACTAAATCAGATAGGGGAAAGGAGAAAGCAATCGAGTTGCCTATCCACAACTGTTCAAAATATCCGAGGTAAGTCTTTGAGTAATGAAACTTAGCTTATGATTTGATAAAATCATGGTATATAAGCATAATAAATAAATTGTGACCTATTGGTTCTGCTTGAATTACGTAGTGGGATGAATAATTTGTGCATGTGACTTGTAGCCGAATGGTTATAGAAATCATGTTGGATAGCGAAACGAAATCGTGTTCTTTGTATGTGGCTATTGAGCCGAAAGTGGAATGGTTGATAAGCATGTTGTGCTTGTGTTCAAGTAATGTAAATGAAATGCTAATGTGTTATGATATATATATGTGCATGATAATGGAGAATTATATCCGAGCTAAGTCCTAAAGGCATTCATGCTGGTGTTATATCCGGGCTAAGTCCCGAAGGCATTCATGCTGGTGTTATATCCGGGCTAAGTCTCGAAGGCATTCGTGCTGGTGTTATATCCGGGTTAAGCCCCGAAGGCATTCGTGCTGGTGTTATATCCAGGCTAAAGTCCCGCAGGCTTTGTGTTGGTATTATATCCGGGCTTAAAGTCCCACATGCTTTGTGGTGGTGATTGGATTTGGGCTTTAAACCTAGCAGACTTAATGCCGATGATTGGAGTAGGATTTTGATTTTGAATGTTCGTAGTAAACTACCATTGAATATGTTCAATACATTAAGTTGGTCAGGTATGTATTATATACTTTTATATGTTAGATTTATTGGAATTGAATCATGAATGCGAAATGAGAAGTATATGTGAAAATCTCATATGTGTATGTGTGTATTCGGTTATGGTGAAAGGTTATATGAGATTGATTTGGTGATATACATGTTAAATAATATGAATGCAAAGAATGGGTAATAAATTTGCTTGGGACAGCAGCAGTAACGTGATTTCGGAAAATCACCATAAATTGTGGGAGTTGAATTAGAGGCTGAATAAATTATGTCACAAAATCTTAATGAGTCTAGTTTCTTATAAAAGAAACCGTGTAAGCAAAATAATTGCCAATAATGAGATATTTGAAGTGGCGTGGAATAGAGTCAAAATGACTTCGAGGTACCCTGTTCTATTTTCAGAAAATCATTATAAATGGTAAAAAATGGTTATAAGAAAAAAATTTATATTCTTAGACTCCTTAATGAGTCTAATTTAAAATGAAATAAACAATAACATATTTCGAATTCTGTACAATGAGAAAATTGATTCGTAGTGAAGAGTGGTCAGAATAGTCAAATAGTGAAACAGGGGAAACTTCAATAAAAATCTGGTATTGATTGGTCAAACAAAAATTCTGAAAATTTTATGGATGGAAGATATATGAGTCTATTTTCAAGGAAAATTAATGGCACTTGATTTGGAGTTTCTTATCTCCAGTTATAAATAATTTAGTGACTGTTGCTCAGGAAGACACCTTGTAGTGAATTTGTGATTTTGTTGCAAACATGGTTAAAACTTGTTAATGAGATGCTTTTCGAGTTCTTATGATCTTATTTGTGATTTCAATATTTGGTTTTAAATGAGTTCAGATTCAAGTGAGGTGAATTTGCTAAATATGCATTATGTTCATGGATACTTGGCCAAAATGGCAATTATCTATGAATGATTTCTTGAAAATTTGAAATAATCGATCTATAAGTAAATTAATTGTTTGCATTGCTTAAAACTTACTAAGCATTGAAGCTTACTCCGTGTTATCTTTTCCATTTCTTATAGGTTTATACTTTAGCTCGAGTTGGAAGGGCCGGAGATATCATCACACTATCGAGTCATTATGTGAGTTGAGAAGATTGTATATCATCATGGTTTAAGGCATGTATAGGATAGACAACAGGTAGAATGATATTTCGACTTTGTATACATTATAGCCATGCGAAGATGGCTTGCTCATTTTGTTTAGAGAAGCCTTATAATTGAACTAATATGGTGAAATGTTTTAGTTATAACTTGACAGTAGTTAATTTGTTATTAGATATTCGGTTATGTTTTGATAGTGAGTCATTTTGGAAATTTATAAGAGCTCTTATGAAAAATCAATGAGACATGTTTGCATTGTTGATAATTTATGTCTGGTAAGTATCTTTGACCTTATAGAAGTTTTGTTCAGTCAAGTAATACCTCATAACCTTATTCCGGCAACAGATACGGGTTAGGAGTGTTACAGAAAGCTATCAAAGTATTCGACTACACTATCAAAGGAATATTAGTAATAGTGAAATTGTTATTTTAAGTATGGCATGTATAGGAGACTTGGTTATTTTGTGATAAGTGTCATGCTATTTGGCCAAATTGTGAAGGCCTATGATGTTGATGATTCGTTTTGTAATAGCCATGTGATATGGCTCATAATTGATTATTTGGTTGTAATGTCTAATTTTTCATGCATGCATGTGTTAAGGACTTGATGATATGATATATTATTGCTTGGTGAATGTATGATAAATTATGGACAAGATGTAAAAAGGTACGGGATAACTAAATGGCTTAAGATGACTAAGGTCATGAATGTATAATTTGAAGTTATGGTAACAAATTTGATTATGCAGGAAATTGGTACTGAATGCTTCTAAATGGTGTAACTAAATGAAAATGCAATAGGATGAGATTATGAAAATGTGAGAATGCCATGATGTTGAATCCTTGATTGTCTAAATAGGTCACATTGCATGCTATGAAGTATGTTTGAGTATATGAATGATTGAGGGTGACAATTGGCTGGGAAAATAGCCTTAAAATGGTCCACATGGGTAGACACACGGGCATGTGTCTAAACCCTGTGTGACACGTGATCTGCCCCACAGGCGTGTTAAACGGCCGTGTGTCCCTTGCACCCTATTTTTGTAAGTCAGTATGTTCAGTAGTAAACACACGGGCTGAGACACGGGCGAGTGTCTTACCCGTGTGTGAGACACGGCCTACCCACATGGGCGTGTACTCTAGCCATGTGAAGTCTGCATCATTTTTATGAAAAATCATTTAATTTTTATTGACCACACGGTCTGGCCACACGGGCGTGTGATACGGCCGTGTGACCCTAAATTGCTGCTGACGTCATAGTCAGAGAGTTACACGGCCGGAGGTCACGGGCATGTCAAGAGCACATGGGCGTGTCCCTGGTCTCACACGGGCATGTGGCTCTGTATTAGGGAAAGTTTACCAAAATTTTTTAAAGTCCTCGATTTAGTCCCGAATCTTCTCTGATGGTTGTTTCGGGCCTCGAAGGCCCGTATTAGGGACAAATTGTGTATGTATGAATGAAATTATTTTGAAGAAAAATTTTATAGTCGATTTTTGCATGAATGACTGTGTGTGTGTTCGATAATGCCTCGTATCCTATCCCGGGCTCAAGTATTGGGTAAGGGGTGTTACAGGTTTCGGGACTACAAATATGACGCATGAAAAAATTATTTTTCTTATATTTTTATGGTCTACAGTTTTATGGATTGATTTTGTAAAAATTTCGTTTGAAAATTTTGACGTTTGAGCACTTAATTTAGTAAAAAGGACTAAATTGAAAAAAGTGCAAAACTTGAGTTCTAGAAGCTAGAGGTGCCTAATTGCTATGAAATTTTAAATTGAAGGTCCTTAAATGGTAATTAGACCATTTTTAAGTCAGTGGACAAAAATGGACATGAAGAGAAATTTTAGTGTTTTAAGAGAAAGGAATTTTGGTCATTCGGTAATTAAATTAATCAATAAACAAATTAAAAGCCAATTTTTTCTCATCTTCTACCCCTTGGCTGAAATGTACAAGAGGAAGACATAGCTAAGGTTTATCAAGCTTCCAAGCTCAATTGTACATCCGTTCTAGCCCTGTTTTTAATGCTCTTTACATTTTTGAAGTCGTAGCTCGATCTACCTATTTCTAGCACTAATTTGAGGTATAATTAAGGTCTAGGGTTTCACCCATGTTATACATGTGTGTATTTTGATGGCTAATGGTAGAAAATGCATGTTTGATGTTAGAAAAATAACTTTTACTAAGTGATTTTTGGTAAAAATGCTAAAAAGGACCTAATTGTAAAAGTTATAAAATAAGTAGTAAAAGTGTGATTAAGTGGAAAATGTGGGCTGGTATAAGTATGAAAATGGTTTGGCTAGGCTTGGGTTTTGAAGAAATTGAATACATTTAAATTTACAAGCCTAAGGACTAAATTGTAGAAATATGAAACTTTAGGGGCAAAAATGTAATTTTTTCATAATATGATATTTTGAATGAATTGAACAATGTGTGTATTAAATAAGTAAAATTTTTATTATAGATCAAGATAAATGAGGTTCAGACCTAGATCGAAGGAAAAACAAAGTGTTTGACAATTAGGTCAAATTTTATTATTTTTGTACCGGGGTAAGTTCGTATGTAAATAACGCATTGTTATATTTATGTTTTAAATGCTTTGATATTTTATAAATTGTGAATGACTCTTTGGACGTATTCGAAAAAGTTTTGACAAGTGAGAATTCCCGGTTGAGCCTTAGGAATAGAATAGGATACGAGTTACATGTTACTAGGAACCCATGTGTTTATTTGATCTGGGTGCTGGTCTTGTACGTCCTACCAGTGGTTGGGTAGTCCAGCATGAGTTGCGGATACCTGACAACTTGTGTGAGTAGCACTATGTAGCTATGTCCTGACTCACAGCTTGTGTGAGCAGGCCCGTGAGTAGCTCAAAAACAAGCCTATATGTATTACGAGATGTGAAATAGCTTTGGCTACATGTATGGCACTTATGTGCAAGATTTTTGAGTATCCGTTAATATTCCTAGTGTTCAACGAGAATGTTAAAGTTGTGAAAGACTATGGTATGTTACGAGTTGATACAGGTATGTACGTAAAACTCGTACGTAATGAGCTCGATAAGTGATGAACCCTTGGTAAGGTTATAATCGAGTAAGTTAAGACTAAAGATTTTTATATGATTCATGTTAATTTTTATCATGCTAATCATATGCTAGATGTGTGGTTATGATGCTTATTATTTGCATAGGAACTTACTAAGCTATAAAGCTTACTCCTTTTCCCTTTCCCTTGTCTTATAGTTTCACCAAGCTAGCTCGGGAATCAGAGACCGTCGGAGATCCACTCACAATATCAATAATTATTTTGGTATCAATGATCTCAACATTTTGAGTTATCGCATGTATAAGGGACTTGGTCGTTTTGTTACATGTCATAATTGATTTGGCCAAATGTGTTGGCTTATGTTGGTTGAAAGTTCATTTTGTATAAGGCCACTTGAAATTGGCTACTATTGGTATAAGTAATTTATATGATGATGCCCTTCATGAATGTCGAAACTTCCATGATTTGAGTTGATGAGTATGTGATGTTTGTGTATGATAGATGGTAGAATGTACATGATGTGTGGTTGTCTTGATTGTGGCTAATTTGGTTGTATGTAAATGCTTGAATTGGTGCTATGTTCTGTTGTGTAGGTGTATGCATCAAAGGGTGGCAAAATGGCTTGGTAAATAGACTTATTTTTTGTCCACACGGGTAGACACAAGGGCATGTGTTTAGGCTGTGTGTGACACACAGTTTTCCCCACGAGCATGTGTTAGGCTGTGTGTCCCCTGCACCCTAATTTTTACAAAACAAAATGCTTAGAATTGAGCACAAGGGTAGAGACACGGGCGTGTGTCTCAGCCATGTGGATGACACAGCCTCAGGCACGGGCGTGTGTCCTGGGCATGTGATGTCTGCACCTATTTTATGAAAAATCATAAATTTGAAATTGACCATTCGGCCTAGCACACGGGCGTGTGACTTGGCCATGTGTCTTCAATTTGTTCTTGGGTAACAAACAGAGAGTTACATGGGTTCGGGACATGGGAGTGTGTAACCACACAGCCTGCCCACACGGGCGTGTCCCATATCCACACGGGCGTGTGACCCCTGTTTAGTGGAAAATTTCTAAGTGATTTGAAATTTTCTAAAGTTCTCAGTTTAGTCCTAAATCGCCTCTAAAGTATGTTTTGGGCCTCGTAGGCTCGTATTAGAGACATTGTGATTGTATATGAATGGTTTTAATTTGGACGAAAATTTATGACTCGGAAATGTATGTTTGTTTATGTTTAAGTACGGTAATGCCTCGTACCCTGTTCCATCATTGAATACGGGTAAGGGGTGTTACACATAATACTAACATTATGTTGCATATACCTTGAATTGTAAACGTACCACATAGCCCTATTGCTTAGTGTACGGTTTGCTTTCTCTGTGCGCAGGTATAGGTGATCTTTTGGAATTCGAGAAATAGTTCTAGCATCAAGAAATGATTCTCTAACGCAAAAATGTTTGTAAAGGTCTCTTTTGAATAGTGTATGGCATGTTTCTATGGTTTTAACCGGTTTTGTATCGAAAATAGTTGAACGTAGATCTTGGTAGCTTAATGTTATATCAAAGTATCATTTTGGCATAATTTGGTTTGAATGCATTTGGTACATTGTAGATTTGGTTATAATTGACATGTTAAATGTTATTACAGGTCCTTCCAACTTGTTTCAAATTTATTCTTTTGGAAAAAAATGAGTCACGTCACGACAACATACTCCCAACTTCGTGATGAGGAACAACCAAAGAGTCACAATGCAACATCGTAAACTTGAAGTCATGATGAGCCTATGTTAGTGAGTCACGTCACGACGAGGAAACCCCCAAGTCACGACATCAACCTAGAACTTTGAATCTTTATAGTTTGGTGCTCATTAGACCCTAGGTTAACAAAAGAGCTTTCATAAGCTCATATAAGACTCCAAAATGATTATGTATTGTTTAAAATACATGATTTACTTTTATTTCAATGCATATATAACACCCTCAACCCGACCCATTCACTACGTCTAGATCTCAAGTGTTACTAGGTGATACAACACATTTAGCAAAAATAGTTTGCTGTTTGGAATTTATTTAAAAACCTCTTATGTGAAATTCCAAAAGAAAAACTTAAAATTTGAAAATTTAAAATAAAATATATGATAAATAACTTATAATTACATCAAATTTGATACAGATATTTACAAGTTAGAAATTATTTTATAACAGACTCTAAAGGCATATACAAGACTGCGTCACAAATCCACTATATGCATAATAGCCCATTCTGCCACCAACTTGGCGTACTCCTAGCCCTCCAAGTGAGGCCTCTTCTCAACATACCTAAACAGAAATAGCAAACCTTGTAAGTATAAGAGTACTTAGTGAGTTCATGTAACACCCCTTACCCGTATCCTACGCCGAGACAAGTACATATGCTTTAACGTAAATCGGACCATACAATTTCATTCGATCTTAAAAACATTCAAACATAAATACAATGTCCCTTCTACGGTCCACATGGCCTTTAACATGCTTCAAGGTTGGTTCGGGACTAAACTGAGAGCTTCTAAAAGTTTTACAACACTTACGAAAAATTTTCCAAGTTTGGAGAGTCACACGCCCATGTGGGTAGGCCATGTGGTTTTCACACGCCCGTGTGGCTAGGACACGCCCGTGTCCTCAACCCATGTAACTCTCTGTTTATTACATCAGCATTAATTATAGGTCACACGGTCAAGTCACTCGCCCATGTGCTAGGTCGTGTGACGAATTTAATTTTCACATTTAAGGTGTAGACTTCACACGACCTAGGCACACGCCCGCGTCATGAGGCCGTGTCTTCCACACGGTTGAGACACACAGCTGTGTCTCTGCCTGTGTGTCTACTACCATGCATACTGACCTGCAAAACTAGGGTGCAGGGGACACACGGCCGGACAACACTGTAACAGCCCGATTTAGACCCTAATTGAAACGGTGGTTTTGGGACCATGAATCCGAGTCAAAAAAATATTTTAAAAATATTTTTTGTGTTTATTTTGTATGAATTTATATCTGTGAAATTTTCGTGATTTAATTTTATCGTTTAGGTGTCAGATTTAATAAAAGGACTTAATCGGGTAAATTGAAAATTTAGTAGTTTAATATATAAAGGGCCGAATTGTTAGTGTCTTTCGAAGGTGAAGGATGTATGTTATAAATAACCCATAAGTATATTAGTGGGACGGTTAAGACATATATTATGTGATTCTTATATTAAACTATTAAAATTATAAAAGTAATTTAATTATTAAAACATATATATGATATATTAACATAAAGTAAACTATGTCTTTCATTCTCTCTTACACCGAAACTTAAGAAAAGAGAAGAAGAAAGAATAAAAGCTAGGGTTCGGACTATTTGGAGCTCAATCAAGGTTCGATTTCTTGTCAGTTTTTGATAATTTCTACGTTTTTGAGATCGTTGCTTAGTAATCTTCAAAGCCCAAGCTTTGATTTTTGATTTTGGTGAATATTTTGAGTTGTGCCATTGTTGATAGCTTGTGATTTTTGTTGTTTGATGATGAAATATGAAAGATATATTTTAGATTAACATACTTTGTATTGGAGTTTTTGATGATTTTGAGTAATTAGAACTAAATTGCAAAAATAATAATTTGAGGGACTAAAATGTGAAATTGATAAAATATATGGACTTGTATGAGCATGGGTACCATTCTGCCTAACATAGGTGTTGTGAAATTTTGTGTATTTTGTGTTTTGTGCAATAGAGACTAAGTTGTAAAAATTGTAAATGTTAGGGGTAAAATGGTAATTTGCCTATTTATGTGTTTTTGGACTAAATTGAATGAAAATATGTTTGAATGAGCATAATTTGAAATGTTTAGATCAAGAACCAAAGAAATCAGATTTGGACCGGGAAAAATGAAAGTTGTCGACTAGCAGTCTCGTCCCGTTTTACGACGTCCGAGGTAAGTTTATAAGCAAATAGACGAGTTTATTGATAATTTAATGTTATAATTACATGCTGTTATGAAATATTAAGATTAAATTATGCTATAGTCGAATGTGTTTGAATATGGTTACCAAACTTCCGAGTTCGATTCGACCGAGATACGACGTCCGAAAGCCCCGTATGAACCTTAGGAATAGTTAGGATACATATGTCATGACATAGGATTTCAATATATGTGTGCGAGTAAGTCCATGACATCAATTTGTGATTTTGATATGTGTTTACGAGTAAGACCCTATCTGGGACAGTGGCATTTATATGTGGCTACATGTAAGACCATGTCAGGGGCTTTGGCATTGTACGAATTATATGATTATCCGAGTGTCCTATCTAATTCCAAATGGTTCATCGGGCAAAGGTAAATTGTGCATAATTGCATAATACGAGTTAAATGGCCAGGTATGAATTAGTTGTTTGGTTATTAACGATAAGGTAAGTTGGCAATTGATATATGTCTTATTCATGCATGATTAACGATAATGACTTTAAGTGATGTTAGTACATGTGTATTCGGTTTGTAGTTATTTAAATTGAGTATGAGAAAATGACTCATAATTAAGTGTAATGTGTGTTTAGGTATAATTGGCCTTCTCGGCTAAATATATACGATTCTACATAGTGATTTTTTTTAAGCTTATGTACAAAAGTATATGCAAGCATGATTATAATATAATTTGTGGTCTTGAGGAGTTGAATATTAATATGCTCAAAAGGTTGGGTAAATATTCGGCCAAGTAAGAAGTGTGATTACTTGTTGTAATGTTTTGACTCTTGAATTTGTGTATAAATAAATGTGTGCATTCGGCACGTAAAACAAAGTGGCTGGTAAGTTGGTTGATAAGTAGACAATGTGTGTTGTTGATCATTTGGCCAAGATGATGTTTAAGTACGAATGTATGTATGTGTATGTACTTACAAGTTATAATTTGAGATTGAATAGTATTTAGTTACTATAAATTTTAATTAGCTTAATTGAGTTTAATTCTTTGTTGGGTTTTCTATTTGCTTGTGACTTACTAAGCTATATTAGCTTACTCTGTGTATCTTTGTTTGTTTTATAGATTTTGAAGTCAAACTACAAGCTCGGGGACTGTCAGCCAAGCTCATCACACTATCAGCTCTTTTGGTATCTTTATAAACTAAACACAAATTATGGCATGTATAGACTAAAGTGTGTTTTGGAAATGCTGAATTTTTGGTTGTGTATTAAAAGCCATGCGAAAATGGCTTGCTATATATATGTGTTTATATTCAGTTTGTATGTGCTTAGTTATGATGTTCATGCTTTTGGTTTAATATATGTGCGATTATGCTTGATTATGTTGTGTATTATGGTAAGTGTTTGGTGTAATGGAAATGACTAAATTACTAGGCTTGGATTCAGTTTTGGGCTGAAAAATTGGTTAAGTCCTTCAAGAAAGTTGCCACATGATATGGAAGCTTAATATCCTTGTGATATTATGAAGGTATATTTAAGTATTTATTTAACTTATAAGGTGATCTGTGGTTTGGCTACAGGTCTGTAATTGGTATAATTTTATTAGGCTTGCCATGAGTTTGTCATGTTAATATTCGGACATACGTAGGTAGTAAATTAATGATTTTTATAACTGATGCTAGAACTTGTGTATATATGATATTCGGTCACTTTGTTGTAGTTGAATTTAATTTATAATTTATGTGTGTATAAGATGCATATACTTCGGACTGTATGTTGGCTAGGTTTTTTCATGTTAAATATGCACAAATGTAGATGTTTATAATATGTTTGATAAGTACATGTGCTTTGTGATACAAGTCCAATTGATATTTGTAAATTATTAATTTTGAGTAAATGGACTAAGTAGTCAAGTAGATCCTGAGATGACATGGATTACTTAAGATAGGATGCTTGTTGTTCAACTGAGTTAATATATATATACACATTTAATGTATGAATTTTTCATGGTCTAATATATATAAAACCACAAACATGAATAAAAAGGGGTAGTATTAAAACTTAGTTCAATTGTTATATAACTGGTGTTTGTACAGTACCTAATATATATATAATATTGGGTTATTAGTCAAAGTACGAAAATGTTGTTATGATATATGTGTTTTGTATGTGTATTTAAATTAAGTTATAAGCATTAATGCAATCTAAATGTCGAATGGTATTGAGCACATGATTTGCACTAGTAATACATATGTGCTTATGACTTGAATTGCTGTATATAACTTTCGGAACTATACATTCAATTAGTAATGCCTCGCAATCCCATTCTAGCGACGGATAGGGGTTAGAGGTGTTACAAACACGCCAATGAGGCTGACCGTGTGTCACACACGGCCTAGACACATGCCTGTGTGTCTACCCGTATGGACAACTTTGACGCTATTTTCCAAGTCCTTTTGTCATCCACACTAACACATGCACACTCAAATATGTCAATGGTGATTATCATGGCATAAATGGGTTCCTTAAACATCCATAGCTTTAACTCATGCATGACAATTACAAGCCAAAGTATACATGTTTTGTGACAGCCCTAATTTGACCCTAGTCGGGAAGTGGTTTCGGGACCACTAAACCGAGTCGTGAAAATAATTGAATGATAAATTTTGTGCTTAATTTGTGTGAAAATGCATATGTGAATTTGTGGTGCTTTGATTTTTTCCAATTAAGGTGAATTTTATTGAAAGGGACTTGTGTGAAAAATTTAAGAAATGTGCTAGGTATTTATGTGATGGCTTATTACTATGGTTTAAAAAGCATAAGGATGTGCATGTCAAATAGTCATTTTTTTATAGTGGCTGGCCATTTGGTTGAGTAATTGAAAAAGTATAAATTTTATATGTATTTATATATATAAATGTATTATAATATGTAATAACAATTTTATATTATAATGAAATAAGTAAGTGGATGAAAAGAACAAGGTTGATAACTTTTGTTCTTCATTGCCGAAAGGAGAGGGGGATAGGAGAGACCAAACTTTCGGCTATGTTAGCATCAAAATTAAGGTATGTTTCATGTGCTATCTTCAAAGTCTTGTGAAAATCTAGTTAATCACATAGTTTCCTACATAGCCCATGTTAAAAACTTTAGTTTTGGTTGAGGATATAGCATTCGGCCATTTACCTAAGTTTTTGCTAAATTATTGATAGTTGAATGTTAGTTTTAAAGAATGAATAATTGTGATTGTAATGGAGTTTCATGTTGCTTAGGCGGTGAATTAAACATATATGTGCATTAAATGCTAAGTAGGAAATCGGCTAATGTGTTGGGCGTACTATGGCTGATTGTGACTTGGATAAAATTTAGTAATGTATGTGCTTTAAATGTGTTATGAACTATTATAAGTTAAATTAAGTTGAAGCTTGGTAAAATTGAATAATTGTGGTTTAATTTCTTAATGGCAATTGGCTATTATGGTGAAATGCAAATGTTAATATTTAGTTACTAGTGTTTATATGTGTGCTAGCCAGATTTGAACTTGAATGATGATTTGAGCACAATGTGTTGTATTGATATTATGCTCAAGTGAAATTATAGATATATATGATGAAATTGATTGGTGATATACAAGTTTGAATAATATGTATGCAAAGAATGTGTGAAAGAGTGAATTGGTAATAATCTGTTTGGGACAGCAGCAGCAAAGTGATTTTAGAAAATCACCATAAACTGTGGGAGTTGAGTTAGAAGCTGAATAAACTATGTACTTAAATCTTAATGAGTCTAGTTTCTTATAAAAGAAACCATGTAAGCAAAAGAATTTCCGATAATAAGATATTTGAAGTGATGTGGGACAGGGTCAAAATGACTTCTAGATCCCCTATTCTGTATTTATAAAATCATTATAAATTGTCAAAAAATGGTTATAAGATGAAGTTTATATGCTTAGACTCCTTAATGAGTATAGTTTCAAATGAAATAAACGAGAACATATTTTGAATTCTGTACAATGAGAATTTTGATTCGTAATGAAGAGTGGTCAGATTAGTCAAATAGTGAAACAAGGGAAAATTTAAGAAAAATATGGTATTTATTTTCCAAACCAAAAATTCTGAAAATTTTATGGATAAAAGATATATGAGTCTATTTTCAGGTAAAATTAACGGTACTTTATTTGGAGTTTCGTAGCTCCAGTTATAAATGATTTAGTGACTGTTGCTCAGGAAGATAGCTGGCAGTGAAATTATGATTATGTGGTAAACATTGACAAAAAATTCGTTAATGAGTTGCTTATTGATTTCTTATAAGCTTACTATGATCAGTAAGTGTGAAAGTCGAATATATATATTATATTTATAAAGTGATGCTTGAATAGTCGAATAATGACTAGTTTAAAATCTTTGAATTTAAGCTCAAGAGCATAGAGGGACAAATTCGGATAAGGGAAAAGAGAAAGTAATCGAATAGCCGTTGTAATCATTCGGTAACATTCGAGGTAAGTTCTTAAGTGTTTAAGCTTGATTCCTTTTTATATTCCTAAGAGTTAAATTAATATGGCAAAGAGAATGTAAATTTTATTTAGTTAATGTGCCGAATATGTAATGATTTAAGGCTATAACACGATTATGGCTATTATGCTTAAGTTGAATTGGATTTGGAAATTTGATGCACTAAATGAGTGTTACAATAAGTAAACTATGTCGTATATGTGTTGGTAGAGATATCACGATTTGTGATTATTAAATATCTAAAGGAAACCATGATGTGTATAAAATTATTACTATTAGTCCTTTGTGGTAGCCAAATATGGCTTGGCACTAAAGTGATTAAAGTGAACTTCGATGAGGTAAATTATTAAAAGTGTGGTGCTTTAAGACTATGGGCTAATACGATATGTGGATTCGTTCCGTAAAGTAAATTATTCAGGTACGAATAACCTAATTAAGTATATGTGAATTAAATGAATTTGATGATTGATGTGAATCGAACATATAAGAAATGGTTTCAGGTTTATGTTCAACTATGAGACCTTGTGTTAAATCGACAATCGATTTCGTTCAATACATTAAGTTGGTCAGGTATGCGATATGTACTTATGCATGTTAAGTCGATTGGAATTGAATCATGAATGTGAATTGAGAAGCATAGGTAAAAATGCCTATGTCATATATGTGAGTAAGGGTAAAACCATCGTAAATTATTGATAAGGATGAGCTATGTGCGGAACCAACTTATAATTGCTAATTTGAAAGGTTGTGTGCGAATCGGTGAGCAATATGTATATATTAGGTGAATTGTGACCTTTTGGTTCTACTTGAATTAAGTTGTGCGATAAATAATTTATGTATATGACTTATAGTCGAATGGTCACTATGGGTTAAGTTTGAATGGTGAAATGGATATGTGATATTTATGTATGACTTTTGAACCGAAATGTAAATGATGGTGTTCATATGGAGCTTATATCCGAATGTAGCAAATGACTACTAATGTGATATGTTGAATGAGATGTGTTAATATATGATTAAATATGCATGATATTTGATGTGTATCCGGGCTTAAAGACCCGCAGGCTATATGTTGGAATTATATCCGGGTTAAATCCCGCAGGCTTCGTGCTTGTAATATATCCGGGTTAAATCCCGCAGGCTTCGTGCTAGTATTATATCCGGGTTAAATCCCACAGGCCTAGTGCTGGTATTATATCTGAGTTTAAAGTCCCGTAGGCTTCGTGCTGGTGTTATGTTTGGGTTTTATACCTCGCAGGCCAAGTGTTAGTGCATTTGATAAAGTATATGACTACAGATCCTATGCTAAGATGATAAATTGAACTCGTATTACACATTAAGTGATTCAGGTATGTGATATATATATTATATGTGAGATTGATCTGACGGGAATTAAGAATGTGTAATGAGAAGCATATCAAAAGATGTTGTAAATTCATATGTATATTTGTATATCTGTGCATTCAGTTATTATGCAAAGTTACAAGATAGTTTTCGATATGCTATTTAACTATGAATGTTGAAAGTAAGTGTGGGTAAGAAATGATACACTAGTGAAATTTGAAAGAATTAAAGTTAATCCGGAGGCTTGTAAATACTATGTTTATATGAGTTTGAGTATAAACAGAGTCGAATGATATGTGTTTGTGCATAATCAGCCAAATAGTATTGTACTCAGAAAGTGTTATGTGATTTCGAACATTTGATTTGTTTTTAAGTTCAACTGTTTAAATTGCTTAAGACTTACTAAGCTTATGAAAGCTTACTTTGAATGTTATGTTTCTCTGTTTATTTTTGTAGATCGTTGACTCTTACTATTAGCTCGGGGATCGTCAGCACTTCGTCACACTATCTACTATTGTAGTAATCATGTGATTTGGACTTAGCTTATGGCTTGTATAGGATAGACTATAAATAGAATGATATTTTGATTATTGTATATAAGCCATGCGAATATGGCATCTTATGGAAGTTTACTTTTATAAGTTTTAAATTAGATCTTTGTTTGTGTTTATTAGTTATATAAATAAATGATCTTTTATTTAAGAAAAGGTTCAAAGTTTTACTGTTCAGATCCGATTCCTAATTTCTGGTAATGCCTTGTCCTATTCCGGCGATGGTTACGGGATAGGGGTGTTACATTTTTATTGGTATCAGAGCTATGGTTTAGTCGATTCTAGGACTAACGTAGCACGTGTGAGTCTAGCTATACATGCCATAAAGTGATAAAATGATAGTGTGATGATTTCTGACAGTTAAAATGTGTTTTTCGTAATATAATGAATTCTGATCCCGATCAAGCTATAGCAGATGGTATTGAGAGGATTGAAACATGCTTATAATGTGTCAAAATTGAGAAAGGTATGAATAGAAGTATGATATACATTTGAAGTATTGAAATGGAAAGTAATTTTGCTGAATGTGTTATGAAATAAATAGGGAAAAGTATATTAGGATAATAGTGATGTATATTGTATGCATGAGAAGTTATATTTTGGTTCAAGATTTTATGTAAATGGGCAAAATATATACATATATATATGTCATCTATTAGAGATGGAATTGTTGTGTAGTTTATGCTTTGTTAATGTTATATATGATGTTATGTTTTAAATATGTGAATGAGAACTTTGAAGAGAAAATAATGTATTTGGAATGAGCCTACATGTAAATGATATCTATGATATAATGTCAAGGTGTATATGATATGTATATATCGTAACGAAGTAAGTGAATTACAAATATGATATGCTATATGAAATGTATTAAAATGTGAATAAATATGCATGAAACTCGGTGATGTGTATTCGGGCCTTTGTGCCTTGCAGGCTTCGTACCGGTGATGTGTATTCGGGCCTTTGTGCCTAGCAGGCTTCGTGCCGGTGATGTGTATTCGGGCCTTTGTGCCTAGCAGGCTTTGTGCTGGTGATGAGTATTCGGGCCTTTGTGCCTAGCAGGCTTCGTGCCGGTGATGTGTATTCGGGCCTTTATGCCTAGCAGGCTTCGTGCCGGTGATGTGTATTCGGGCCTTCATGCCTAGCAGGCTTCGTGTCGGTGATGTGTATTCGGGCCTTCGTGCCTAGCAGGCTCCGTGCCAGTGATGTGTATTCGGGTCTTCGTGCCTAGCAGGCTTAATGCCGGTGATTCGAGCAAGGTTTAGGTGTTCATTACTATATGAATTCAAAATTAAATGAAAGAATACATTTAAAGTGTACATATATGATGTTTTATAGACTTAGTTAAGTCATTTCAATGTGTAATAACGAATGAATATGGGCATTATGTGTGCGAATGATTAGAGGCACTGTGTGTGCAAATTGCTTTAACCGAGCACAATGTGTACGAAATCGGTAATTGAGGCACTGTGTGTACGAGTTCTTCAACCGAGCACTATGTGTGCGAGATCGATCAGTGGGCACTAAGTGTGTGAAATGAGATTCATGTAAGACCTCGTCTGGGACGAAGGCAATAATTTGAGATGTTGTGTAAGACCATGTCTAGGACATGGCATCGACTCGATATGTGATAACATGTAAGACCATAGTTGGACTATGGCTTTAAGTAAACGACATACTCAGACAAGTACGACGCTCTTTAAATTGACAAATGTTAGGAAGTAGAATTGAAGTTAGATGTTGAATTTTAATTGGATACTGATATTCGGTATTTGAGTTTGAATTGGGGATTAATAGATATAAATTGACGATTGATTATTGTTTCAGCTGTAATTTTGTTATAAGTGGATACGTGAAAAAAAAAGTGGTGGATATGTTGTTAAGGAATGGATTTATGTTATATGTACACTTAAGTGCTTAGTTAAAAATGTGTTATGGATTTAGTCTATGAGATTCTCGGTATATGAAGTTATATGTGCTATTGCTGAATGGGCACTATTTTGTTAATCTTGTTCAAGAAATTATTTTGATTAAGTTTCGACATTCGAAAGTTTGAAAGAATTTTTGATGAATGCTGATAATTTTGGATATACGAGTTATGCGCTAGAATAAATCTCATGCCAGTGTATTATATTAGGCTTTATGCCTATTCGACTGTATACGAGTAACATTAACTATGATTGAATGTGCTAAATGAACTAAATGTTTAGGTACGTAGAAGTTGACTTTTCTTTTGGAAATGAGTTAAGTTGAATATTGAGATGCGATAAAGTTATAAAGGATATTCATTGGGATGTTTGAGAATATGTATACTTTCGGCCAGGTTACAGCTTATACATGAATGAAAATGTGGGTTATGAATATGTGAGTTGATGTTATGTATTATACATGTTAATATATGATTTATATGTGTTTGAAATGCAAGTATAAATTCAATTAAGTGATTATTGCTTATGAAATCAAGAAAATGAGATGCATGTGTATACTTGTAGAAATGTTTATGTATTTGTTTTAAGATAAGAAAGTGATTTTATAGATCGATGTGAAAGCAGTAATGAATTACAACTGTTATTGATGAGCTAATGTTTATATGAACATAATTCAATAAGAGGATGTTATCCTAACCTAGTCGCTACTAAGATTTTCGGGGACGAAAATCCCTAAGGGGGGAGAGTTGTGACAGCCCTAATTTGACCCCAGTCGGGAAGTGGTTTCGGGACCACTAAACTGAGTCGTGAAAATAATTGAATGATAAATTTTGTGCTTAATTTGTGTGAAAATGCATATGTAAATTTGTGGTGCTTTGATTTTTGCCAATTAAGGTGAATTTTATTGAAAGGGACTTGTGTGAAAAATTTAAGAAATGTGCTAGGTATTTATGTGATGGCTTATTACTATGGTTTAAAAAGCATAAGGATGTGCATGTCAAATTGTCATTGTTTTTATAGTGGCCGGCCATGTGGTTGAGTAATTGAAAAAGTATAAATTTTATATGTATTTATATATATAAATGTATTATAATATGTAATAACAATTTTATATTATAATGAAATAAGTAAGTGGGTGAAAAGAACAAGGTTGATAACTTTTGTTCTTCATTGCCAAAAGGGAGGGGATAGGAGAGACCAAACTTTCGGCTATGTTAGCATCAAAATTAAGGTATGTTTCATGTGCTATCTTCAAAGTCTTGTGAAAATCTAGTTAATCACATAGTTTCCTACATAGCCCATGTTAAAAACTTTAGTTTTGGTTGAGGATATAGCATTCGGCCATTTACCTAAGTTTTTGCTAAATTATTGATAGTTGATTGTTAGTTTTAAAGAATGAATAATTGTGATTGTAATGGAGTTTTATGTTGCTTAGGCGGTGAATTAAACATATATGTGCATTAGATGCTAAGTAGGAAATCGGCTAATGTGTTGGGTGTACTATGGCTGATTGTGACTTGGATAAAATTTAGTAATGTATGTGCTTTAAATGTGTTATGAACTATTATAAGTTAAATTAAGTTGAAGCTTGGTAAAATTGAATAATTGTGGTTTAATTTCTTAATGGCAATTGGCTATTATGGTGAAATGCAAATGTTAATATTTAGTTACTAGTGTTTATATGTGTGCTAGCCGGATTTGAACTTGAATGATGATTTGAGCACAATGTGTTGTATTGATATTATGCTCAAGTGAAATTATAGATATATATGATGAAATTGATTGGTGATATACATGTTTGAATAATATGTATGCAAAGAATGTGTGAAAGAGTGAATTGGTAATAATCTGTTTGGGACAGCAGCAGCAAAGTGATTTTAGAAAATCACCATAAATTGTGGGAGTTGAGTTAGAAGCTGAATAAATTATGTACTTAAATCTTAATGAGTCTAGTTTCTTATAAAAGAAACCATGTAAGCAAAAGAATTTCCGATAATAAGATATTTGAAGTGATGTGGGACAGGGTCAAAATGACTTCTAGATCCCCTATTCTGTATTTATAAAATCATTATAAATTGTCAAAAAATGGTTATAAGATGAAGTTTATACGCTTAGACTCCTTAATGAGTATAGTTTCAAATGAAATAAATGAGAACATATTTTGAATTCTGTACAATGAGAATTTTGATTCGTAATGAAGAGTGGTCAGATTAGTCAAACAGTGAAACAAGGGAAAATTTAAGAAAAATATGGTATTTATTTTCCAAACCAAAAATTCTGAAAATTTTATGGATAAAAGATATATGAGTCTATTTTCAGGGAAAATTAACGGCACTTTATTTGGAGTTTCGTAGCTCCAGTTATAAATGATTTAGTGACTGTTGCTCAGGAAGACAGCTGGCAGTGAAATTATGATTATGTGGTAAACATTGACAAAAAATTCATTAATGAGTTGCTTATTGATTTCTTATAAGCTTACTATGATCAGTAAGTGTGAAAGTCGAATATATATATTATATTTATAAAGTGATGCTTGAATAGTCGAATAATGACTAGTTTAAAATCTTTGAATTTAAGCTCAAGAGCTTAGAGGGACAAATTCGGATAAGGGAAAAGAGAAAGTACTCGAATAGCCATTGTAATCATTCGGTAACATTCGAGGTAAGTTCTTAAGTGTTTAAGCTTGATTCATTTTTATATGACTAAGAGTTAAATTAATATGGCAAAGAGAATGTAAATTTTATTTAGTTAAAGTGCCGAATATGTAATGATTTAAGGCTATAACACGATTATGGCTATTATGCTTAAGTTGAATTGGATTTGGAAATTTGATGCACTAAATGAGTGTTACAATGAGTAAACTATGTCGTATATGTGTTGGTAGAGATATCACGATTTGTGATTATTAAATATCTAAAGGAAACCATGATGTGTATAAAATTATTACTATTAGTCCTTTGTGGTAGCCAAATATGGCTTGGCACTAAAGTGATTAAATGTGAACTTCGATGAGGTAAACTATTAAAAGTGTGGTGCTTTAAGACTATGGGCTAATACGATATGTGGATTCGTTCCGTAAAGTAAATTATTCAGGTACGAATAACCTAATTAAGTATATGTGAATTAAATGAATTTGATGATTGATGTGAATCGAACATATAAGAAATGGTTTCATGTTTATGTTCAACTATGAGACCTTGTGTTAAATCGACAATCGATTTCGTTCAATACATTAAGTTGGTCAGGTATGCGATATGTACTTATGCATGTTAAATCGATTGGAATTGAATCATGAATGTGAATTGAGAAGCATAGTAAAAATGCCTATGTCATATATGTGAGTAAGGGTAAAACCATCGTAAATTATTGATAAGGATGGGCTATGTGCGGAACCAACTTATAATTGCTAATTTGAAAGGTTGTGTGCGTATCGGTGAGCAATATGTATATATTAGGTGAATTGTGACCTTTTGGTTCTACTTGAATTAAGTTGTGCGATAAATAATTTATGTATATGACTTACAGTCGAATGGTCACTATGGGTTAAGTTTGAATGGTGAAATGGATATGTGATATTTATGTATGACTTTTGAACCGAAATGTAAATGATGGTGTTCATATAGAGCTTATATCCGAATGTAGCAAATGACTACTAATGTGATATGTTGAATGAGATGTGTTAATATATGATTTAATATGCATGATATTTGATGTGTATCCGGGCTTAAAGACTCGCAGGCTATATGCTGGAATTATATCCGGGTTAAAACCCAGCAGGCTTCGTGCTGGTATTATATCCGGGTTAAATCCCGCAGGCTTCGTGCTAGTATTTTATCCGGGTTAAATCCCACAGGCCTAGTGCTGGTATTATATCTGAGTTTAAAGTCCCGTAGGCTTGGTGCTGGTGTTATGTTTGGGTTTATACCTCGCAGGCCAAGTGTTAGTGAGTTTGATAAAGTATATGACTACGAGATCCTATGCTAAGATGATAAATTGAACTCGTATTACACATTAAGTGATTCAGGTATGTGATATATATATTTATATTATATGTGAGATTGATCTGACGGGAATTAAGAATGTGTAATGAGAAGCATATCAAAAGATGTTGTAAATTCATATGTATATTTGTATATCTGTGCATTCAGTTATTATGCAAAGTTACAAGATAGTTTTCGATATGCTATTTAACTATGAATGTTGAAAGTAAGTGTGGGTAAGAAATGATACACTAGTGAAATTTGAAAGAATTAAAGTTAATCTGGAGGCTTGTAAATACTATGTTTATATGAGTTTGAGTATAAACGGAGTAGAATGATATGTGTTTGTGCATAATCAGCCAAATAGTATTGTACTCAGAAAGTGTTATGTGTTTTGAAACATTTGATTTGTTTTTAAGTTCAACTGTTTAAATTGCTTAAGACTTACTAAGCTTATGAAAGCTTACTTTGAATGTTATGTTTCTCTGTTTATTTTTGTAGATCGTTGACTCTTACTATTTGCTCGGGGATCGCCAGCACTTCGTCACACTATCTACTATTGTAGTAATCATGTGATTTGGACTTAGCTTATGTATAGGATAGACTATAAATAGAATGATATTTTGATTATTGTATATAAGCCATGCGAATATGGCATCTTATGGAAGTTTACTTTTATAAGTTTTAAATTCGATCTTTGTTTTTGTCTATTAGTTATATAAATAAATGATCTTTTATTTAAGAAAAGGTTCAAAGTTTTACTATTCTGATCCGATTCCTAATTTCTGGTAATATCTTGTCCTATTCCGGCGACGGTTACGGGATAGGGGTGTTACATATTTGGGACTCCATAACTTATTAGGTTCATTCAAAACATTACGTTACTTTAAACCATGCTATAACTCAACCGAGTGACATCAGTCATCCATCAAGCATAGATTCCATATTTTATCATTCATTGTCAACAACCAACTCATCACACACCTTAAGGGTAATAACACCTCTCATGCATGCATCAATATTTAGGGTTACAACCCAATAATGAATATGAGCCATACTTCATGGCTATATACAAAATGAATTAGTATACCAATATGAGCCATCACTTTGGCTAACAAATATGACACATATAAAAAAATAGTAAGTCCCCTATACATGCCATACTTAAATGTATTAAACCAAATATACCCTAAAAGATTTGTTGATAGTGTGACTTGAGCTCCGACGTCCATGATCCCCGAGCTAGCTTAGTGATGCTAAGAAAAAGGGAAAAGAGAGAGGGGGTAAGCATAAAGCTTAGTGAGTTGTATGTAACTAATAAACAACATAGATCATACAATTTCATGAATTAAACATACTACTAAATTACCACCACATTATCAATTTACACACCATGGAAATAGTGAGCATTGACAATAAATGTCATTGGACTTCATAACTTATCTTACTCTTTCTTACTCATGCTAAGATTTTCCATCATTAATCGAATTCCACACTCATGAGGATTACGTACATACATGCACTACTCATAGCTTAATCATATTTCTCCATCTCTTAACCTTGATCATGAATGGCCCATTGAACCACTTGGAATACGAAAGGACGTTTGGGATTATCATACACCAAATAAGGTACCAAAGCCATGTCCCAGACATGGTCTTAGATGGAACCGAACATCGATGCCATATCCCAGATATGGTCTTATACGAAGTCTCGAATTGGTGCTGACGCCATGTCCCAGACATGGTCTTATACGGGACCTCATATCGATGCCATGTCCCAAATATGGTCTTATACGAAATCACTTAATGATGTCGAAGCCTTATCCCTGATATGGTCTTACATAGGATCTCGTATCGATGCTGACGCCATTCTTAAACGTGGTCTTACACGGGATCTCATTAATCATGGTGTCATGATATCCAAATCCTAAGTATTCTTTAGGGTCACCCGGGATTTCTGAGATACAAAGCTATCATCAAATTGTTGTTGAATCATCTCAAGTCAAATTCCATAAAGGCATATACACACATTTCATACAACATCAAACATTAAATACGTAATAATGAAATTGTTGAATTATTTACACACAACTTACCTCGGTCCCAAAATATTGGTAACTTTACGTTTTAGTCCAAAACCTTGCTTTTCCCTCGGTTTAGGTCCGGACTCTGTTTTTCTAGATCTATAATACCAAATTTAACTTGTTTAATAATCACATTTTTCAAATCGACCCATAATTCATACTTTAGTAAAATTACTTTTTTATCCCTAACTTTTCACTTATTTACAATTTAGTCCCTAGTCTCGTAAAATGAAATGCATGTATTTTCTTTGTTACCCAAGCCTAGCTGAATTTTCTTTGTGCTCATAATAGCCTACATTGCTCATTAAAAACATATTTTTATCACTCAATTTACACCTTTTTTAATTTAGTCCTTTTTAGGTGTTTTCATGCAAAATCACTTAGTAAAAGATGTTAAACACACATCAAGCTCACATATTCCTTCATTAAACAGCAAAGAACATGCATGTCACACATGGGTAAATTTTTAAACATAAACCTTACTTCAAAATAAGGGTGGAAATAGGTAAATCAAGCTACGAGATCTTCAAAAATGTTAAGAACATTAAAAACGGGCTAGGGAACACTTACTATTGAGCTTGAAAATGTAAAAAATCCTAGCTATGGAGAGCTTAGAAATTTCAGCAGCCACATGAATAAGATGAGCCAATTTTTTCTTTAATTTTCCCTTTTTATTCTTTTAATTACTAATTGACCAAAATGCCCTTAGGGCCTTTCTTTCAATTTTTTCCTATGCATGTCCATTTTTGTCCAAAATTTTAGAAATTGGTCAAGTTGCTAATTAGGACCTCATAAAAATCATAAAACAATTATTTTTATTTTGGATTTGTGGTCTCGAAACCACTATTCTGACTAGACCTAATTTGGGATGTTATAGTTCGTGAACCATACTTTAATGGATGCTCTATAATATTGTTGGAATTTGTATAGGTTAACTACTACTCTATATTGTTTACTATGGCCTATACCATACAATCTTATCATTCCCTTATACGTCAATTATCACACCCTTGTTTTACTCAATCTTTCATATCTAATTAACTAGGGAATCCTTCTAATTGTTTCATAATTCTTTTGTCCCATAATACTTTCTATCTGAATATACCCTTAGACCACTTCCAATAATTCATACCTTAACCCCTACTCTTCTCTTCAACAATTTCTTACTGACATTATCTTGGGTTGATACATATATATGGCAGATACTTATACATCATTTCATACTATTGCTTTACACTTATAGATACCTTGATCCAGTTCTGTATGCATACTCGTACTAATAATTCACTATGTATAACATCCAGATGAACTCCATAGCATGCCATATCAGAATCTCATATTTCAAAATAGCATTTACTCATATTTAGAATAATTTTAGAAGAAGATGCAACACCTCTTATTCCAGAGCATATCAATACTTTATCTTGGTCATACTTATTACAAAACTACTATATTTACTCATATCTTACCATAGAGATAGACATTCATATTCATAGCTTACCAAATATTCCTGACAGTTCACACCACAGAGACTTAGTAGAAACACCATACAGTCAATTAGATAGAGTATCCCACTAAGGTGATCTATTCAGAATTTTTCACAAAGGCATTTCTTTTAAAGTTCACCACAAAGACTAGTCTTTCAGAATTCATCACAAAGGTTATTCTTTTAGAGTTCAACACAAGACTATCCTTTTAGAGTTCTCCACAATGGCTATTCTTTCAAAATTTGCCACAAAGGCTATTCTTTAGCTATCATGTTTACAATATGGATTTGCCTAAACTCACATTACGTGAGGTTTTCCCATCATCATCCTAGGGCATGCAAAGAACCCCATTGAGCCCATTGAGTAATCACCATTCCTTAGTATTTTTCAGAGAGTGCGATGGCCATGGGCTTTCCCTTTAGGGTTCATATAAGAGTTTGTGTTTTCAGCCCCAATGGACTCCATCAGACACCACCGCTATGAATAGACCCAAACTTTCTTAACAGACTTTTCGTGCATTGACACAATCTAAGTTCAACATTTTACTTCACTAATATACACCCAATCAAAAAACACATCTCATAGCATACATTTCAGACATATGCATACTCAGTCATACCTCAATGTTTCAATGCTCGTACACAAATCATCACACACTATATTTTTCTTGACTTTGGGTCCATAGGTCAATCAATTTCCTACAAACATACTTCAATATAAATAATATACATGTAAAAGTTAGAGTAATGACTCACCAGAATCTCACCTACTGCAGTTCAAGCTCTATATCTTAATATCCATCACGAACCAGCAACAACCACTACTTAGAAACATAATTTCACCACTAATATTCTTGTACATACAAATTACTTATCATTTCAATTGTTGGCAATCCTATGCAAAAACCTTATACTTATAGTTTTGCGGTTCAATTTCGAAAAACAAATTTACTCATTCATTACTTAACATGCAGAGCTGAATACTTACCATGATACAAAGTAACTACTGATCATAAAAGAACCTTAGCCTTTATATCATCGAGGTAGGATACATTCAGATTTAAAGAATGTTTTAGTATATACCACTTAAGAAAGAGGAGGAGGAAGAAAGAAGAGCCCCTTTTAGAACACATTCTCACCAATAAATATGATTCATCTTGCTTAGTGGAATTTAACAAGTGTCATACGTATTAGAACTTGCCTTCTTATTGGCCTACAGTTTTCGAGAAAAATATAAAATAACTTCCTTTCATCAAACTTATCAAGCTAAACAATACAGTTGGTTTCTAACTAGATTACTTAAAATCTAACTAGCACAGTATTCCATACAATCCAAGTGTACTATACTTTTGGCGAATAATCATCCCATTTTTCCCTTTTTTACATTAACATGGACATCTCCTTAATACATGGTAAAATATTAGTAATTCAAATTCTTACTTATTATTACGGCAGTTACTACATGCCTACATGTATATGCCAATCTTTTTGCCAGATAACGCTATGCCAGACAGACTATTTATTGCTATATGCCAAAACTTTGAATCTGGCAGATCTGGAATGTTATATTATAATGGTGTCCATTTGAGTTTTATTGATCATAGTTGCTTTGGCAATGAATGTGGCACCTTATAGCTTGGACTTGGTGACCAAGTCGTGTAACGGGGTGTTATATCAAAATACTTATATGAAGATAAGAAACAAGCCATCAAAGATAAAATAGCCAAAAAAAATTCAATCTTTCATCTTGTTTTATTTTCCTAATATTTACTTCTAAACACTTTTGAGGTCAACTCTTATTTTTTCTTTCAAGTGTTGTATGTATTTGAGAAAGTAATTAATTGTATATCTACCTTCTAGAGGTAACCATTCATCCACTCTTGTATTCTCTCTATTTTTGAGGATTTATTTAAGGTTTTTAGGATAGAAAACCTTAACCAGAAGTGATTTTATCTTGCCTAATTGAAAAGATAGTGTTGTAAAGGTTAAAGATTATCTTTAAAAGGTTTCAAATTAGTGAATTTTAGGAATAGGTACAGGTGGTAAGCTAAGGTACTGATCATAGGCAATTGAGACCAAACCACTCTAAATTCTTTGTGTTATTTTTGGTCAATCTGGTGTCGTATGTGTAGTATCCTTGTCTATGTACACTTGTATTTTTTTAACAAATTGGTTTAATAAAAATTCATTAATTACATAATACCCTTTGTATATTATCCTCAATAGTTTTTGCACGCAAAGTAGAATGAAAGGAAATATTTGCTCACTTGTTACCTAATGTTTAACTAATGTACCAAGCAATATTATTTGATCGAATCATAGTACAAAAAGACAACTTATATTAGTAGATGAACCTAAACATTTCCTTAGTCTAATAAAAAAAATGAGCAAATCAATTGAAAGACTAATATGTCATCTATCAAGTCCAACTAGGGAGATATGTTGTCTTGGACATTGGAGCGAAAGACCCCAAAAGATAGAGACATAGATGTGACTGATTGGACTAACAATACATCAAACAAGACCTAACTAGAATAGATCTTAAATCCTTTTATGGATTGTAACACCATATACCCAACCCGATCGCCGAGTCCAAGTAGTGTTGCAATTAATCTGAGTTACTAACATCAATTCTAACTTGATTTATTTATAACTTAACTAACGCCAAAGTTAATCCATATTTACCACATAACTTTACTCTAATCTTTTAAATATCAACATGTTTGAATTCTAACTTTAAATAAACTTCTACAATTACTAAGATTCTTCCAATCATTTTTCCTTACTAAGCATGAACAATTATTTACATTGACCAGAAGCTTAAGACTTTATTATAAATACACTTAATCAACTCCAAGGCGTAGCCTTTAAGGCTTCCCCTTTATATACATAAATATAACAGCCCGATTTAAACCCTAGTCAGAACATTGGTTCCGGGACCACCAATTCGATTCAAAAAATATTATAATATTATTTTCCATGCTTATTGTATGTTAATTATATGTGTGAAAGTTTCGTGTGAAAATTTTATTGTTTGTGTGCTCGATTTGATAAAAGGACTTAATCGTGTAAAGTGCAAAAGTGACCCGCTAATAGTTAAAAGTGCTTATATACTATGCTTTGTGAAATGTGAGGTCCTTATTATGTAATTAGACCATGAATAGTGGGATTGGTCATAAATGGCCTTAAAATGGATGAATTATAAGTTATTAAGCCAAGGGTAAAATAGTAATTGATGTGTTAATGTTTATTAAATAAAACAAACAAATTTAAATTCATCATTTTTCTTCATTCATCAAAAAAAATCAAAAGAAATGAAAAGAAAAAAAATACCAAGCTAGGGTTCGACATTCATTTTGCTCAATTAAGGTATGAATTTTGTTCGGTTTTTGACGATTTCTATGTTTTGTGATCGTTGTTATGTGTTCTAGCTAGTCCATGCTTAAATTTATGAAATTGTTGATGATTTGATGAGATGCCATTGATGAATTCATGATTTTTGTGATGTTAAATGGTGAAATAAGAAAGCTTGGTGTTAAATGTTCATGTTTTATTAAGTGATTTTTAGTGAAATTGTATAAAAAGGACTAATTTGTGAAAAGTGTAAAATGTTTGGTTTAAAGTGTAAAATAAATGCAAATATGGGCTGCTAGAGACTATATGAAAATTTGGTTAAGCATGAAAAATGTGAAATTATGTGTATTTTGTGATTTTATGAAATAGGGACTAAAATGTTCAAAATGTGAAATTTTAGGGGTTAAAGTGTAAAATGCCCTAATTCTGTGTTTGTGGATTGAAATGAATAAATGTGTGATTAAATTACTGAAATTTGAATTTATTTAGATCAAGAACGAAAGAAATCAGAATTAGATCGAGGAAAGTCAAAGGTTGTAGAATAATCGACACGTTTAGCCGTTCTCATTTCCGAAGTAAGTTCACATGCAAATAAATGTATTTCAATTGAATAATATATGTTTGATTGTTGTGGAAATGCATTGAATTGCTATGAGAGTTGAATAATTAAATCTGAAAAAGTATCGACAAAGTTACGACGTCCGAAAACCCCGTACGAACCATAGGAATAGTATAGGATACATATGTCATGACATAGGATTCTGATATGTGATATCGTGTAAGACCACGTCTGGGACATTGGCATAAATTTGAGATTTACGTGTAAGACCATGTCTGGGACATTGGCATCATTTATGATTTCATGTAAGAACCTGTTTAGAACGGTGGCATCGATATTTGATTACATGTAAGACCACGTCTGGGACGTTGGCATTGTACGAGCTTTTCAAGCTATCCGAGTATCCTTATTATTTCTGAACGGTTCAACGGGCACTATTGATAAATAAATGATCAAGTGAATGTGTATCTGATTCAAGTACGTACGAAAGGTATATAAAATTTGGCAATAAGAAGTAAGAATGAATATGATCATTTGTGATGTGAACTATATGAATATGTGATGTGTTCATATGCAAGTGATCATGAACACCTGAGTTATATGAGAAATATGATTTAGAAAATGTGTTTTACAATGATTTATATATATGAATTGGTATATAATTGTTTATGTTATAAGTTTATTTGTATATGGCTTACTAAGCTTTGGAAAGCTTATTTTGTGTGTTTTCAATTGTTTTATAGATTATCAAAGCTACCGTGAGCTCGGGGATCATCAAGGATCGTCATCACACTATTTAATGATATTTTGGTACTTTTGAAGTTATAAATAATAATGTATGGCATGTGATACGCCATGAATGTGATTGTGATTATGGAATTAGTTTTGATAAAGACTATGTAATGGATAAATGATTATATATTTGGCCTTATGTGAATGGCTATCTTGATATGATTTTTTGTTTGGTTAAATGTTGTTTGAGACTAATGGAATGGTATGATTTTAGTATATGAAATTGGTATACTATGATATGAAAATGACTATGAAATTTATTAATGATATTGTAGTTTGAATTATGCATGACTGAGTAAGGTTTTGGTTGCCATTTGGTTTTGTATTTGCTTGATTTTGGACATGTAGGGATGACCATTAAGGGTGGAAAAATTGGCTTTGCAAATGGCCTATTTTTTTCCACACAGGCAGAGACACAGGCATGTGTCTTAGCCGTGTGCGACACAGGCGTGTGTCTTAGCCATGTGCGACACATGGTCACATTACATGGCCATGTGTCCCCTGGGGTACCCTTTCGAATTAAGACAGTACACCCTACAGGTTTGACACGGCCTAGACACACGGGCGTGTCTATTGGCCATGTGAGTGGCACATGAGTTGGCACATAGGCGTGTGGTCGGCCTTCTGGCCAAGTCAGTAAGCTCTTTAATTTTCACACAGCCTGGCACACAGGCGTGTCTTGTGGCCGTGCAGTGAAGTCAGTATGTATGACCTGTTTTTCCACGGCCTAAAAACACGGGCATGTCTATTGCCATGTGAGACACACAGTCTGTTCACATGGGTGTGTGACCTCTGTAACTTAGAAATATTTGATAAGTTTCGAAAAATTTTGTATGTGCTCGGTTTAGTCCTGACCCCTTCCTAAAACATGTTTAAGGTCTCGTTGACCTAAGAAAGGGACATTGTGATGATGTTTGACTATGATGCTATAATGTGTGGATGATGTTTGTGAATTGATTATAAAATGTTCTAATACGTCTGGTAATACCTCTTAACCCTAGTCCAATGACGGATATGGGTTAGGGTGTTACATTTGGTTGGTATTAGAGCTATGGTTTAGTCAATTCTAGGACTAACGTAGTGTTTGAGAGTCTAGCTATACATGCCATATATATATAAACTGTGATAGTGTGATGATTCTTGACAGTTAAAATGTGTTTTTATATAGTAAATGGATCTTGATCGAGCCGTAGCTAACGATGTTGAAAGTAATACACTCGCTCCCGTTCAAGAGGCAGTGCAATCTAATTCTAGACTTGTTTCGAGTAGCCATGAGGGGGAGGCTAAGCAAGCCTTTAACCAAATGATGAATGATTGATTCACTCAGTACATTAGAACCAATCCGGCTGTGCCACAACCTTTACCCCCATCTGATCCTCCACAAGTTCCTGTCATGCCACAAGTTGTGAATCTGATTCAGTCAAGTAAGCCTCTGATAGATAAAATTAGAAAATATGAGGCTGAAGAGTTTCGTACTACCATTGATGATGATGCCAAGAGAGTTGTGTTTTGGCTTAAGAATATGATACTAGTGTCTGATGAATTGTTATGTACTCCCAATGAATGTCTTAAATGTGCTGTGTCATTCTTGAGAGATGTGGCATACCATTGGTGGAAAACATTGATATTAGTGGTTCTGAAAGAGCGAGTCAATTGGGAGTTCTTTCAGACTGAGTTTAGAAAGAAGTACTTTAGTTAGAGATTCATCGATTAGAAACGGAAAGTGTTTCTTGATTTAAAACAGGGTCGTGTGTTTGTTACAGAATATGAGCAAGAATTTGTAAGATTAAGCCAGTATGTACGAGAATGTGTCTCGACCGAAATAATAATGTGTAAAAGGTTTGAAGATGGCTTAAATGAAGATATTCGCTTGTTAGTTAGGATTTTGGAGATAAATGAGATGGTGGTGCTTGTTGAACTAGAGTGTAAAGCTAATGAATTGAGTAAAGAGAAAAGAAAAGCTGACTCAGAAGCTAGAAAGGTACGAAAAAGATCATTAAGTAAGTCATTTCAGTTTGCATCAAATAAATTCTGAGATGATTTTAGCCATTCAAAGGCTACTGTCAGTTATTCTAGATGTGATTGAGATAGACCACCTATGAGTTTGAAAGCTACCTCAGTAGCTAGCATTGGTAACATTAGATCTAATCAACCTAAGTGCAAGAATTATAGTAAACGACATCTCGGCAATTGTAGATTGAATGATCGAGCTTGTTTCAAATGTGGATCATTAGATCATTTCATCCGTGAATGTCCTAAGTTGACTGAGCAAGAAATAGTACAAAATACGAGGCCGAGTAACACGACAGCTTGAGGTAGACCACCTAGAAATGCGGGTAATGTGAGTGGCAGTCAGAGAATGACTAAAGACATGGCTATGAGTCTGAAGTCTGAGCACCTGCAAGATTTTATGCCATTCGCGCTTGCGAGGAAGCTTCGTCTCCAGATGTTATTACCGGTACTTTCACTCTTTATGATACTTCTGTGATTGCATTGATAGATCTAGGATCAACACAATTGTATATATGGATGAATTTAATATCCAGTAAGACTTTTCCTGTAGAGTCTATTGAATTTGTTATTAGAGATTGAACCCCTTAGGCAATCTGTCTTGGTTGATAAAGTATGCAAGAACCGTCGATTGATAATTTGAGATTTTTGCTTTCCGGCTGATTTGATGTTATTACCCTTTGATGAGTTTGATATAATTCTGGGTATGGATTGGTTAACACTGCATGATGCTACAGTGAACTGCAAACGAAAGACGATTGATCTGAGATGTCAGAATAATGAGATAATTCAGATTGAGTCTAATAATTTGAATGGCTCGCCGTAAGTGGTATCTTCGATGTTAGCTCAAAAATATGTGAGAAAGAGTTGTGAAGCTTATGTTGCTTCTGTGCTTGATACGAAAGTGACTGAAAAGAAGATTAAATCAGTGCCCGTTGTGTGTGAGTATCCGAATGTGTTTCCTAATGAGTTACCAGGTTTACCATCAATCCGAAAAGTTGAGTTTGGGATTGAATTAATACCAAGAACTACCCCGATATCGATAGCTCCATATCGAATGACTCTGACAGAGTTAAAAGAACAGATAACTCAGTTGCAAGAGTTGAATGATAGATGATTTGCACGACTGAGTTATTCGCCTTGGGGTGCTCCCGTATTGTTTGTAAAAAAGAAAGACGGATCTATGCGAATGTGCATCAATTATCGACAACTCAATAGAGTGACATTCAAGAACAAATATCCTCTACCCAGGATAGATGATTTGTTTGGTCAGTTAAAAGGAGCTACGGTGTTTTCGAAGATAGATTTGAGGTCGAGTTACTATCAGCTACGAGTTAAAGACTCTGATGTGCCAAAGATCACTTTCCGAACGAGATACAGATATTATGAGTTTTTCGTTATGCCTTTCAGACTAACAAATCCACCTGCTATCTTTATGGACTTGATGAACCAGATATTCAGACTGTACCTAGATCGATTTGTCATTTTTTTATTGATGTCATATTGATATATTCACGTGATGAAATTGAACATGCCGAGCATTTGAGAATAGTGCTACTGACTTTGTGTGATAAGCAGTTATATGCAAAGTTCAATAAATATGAATTCTGGTTGCATGACGTCAGTTTTTTGGGGCATATTGTGTCAGCATCTAGTATACGAGTTGATCCAAGAAAAATTTTAGCTATCTTAGATTGGAAGCCTCCGAGAAATGTGTCTGAAGTCCACAGTTTTCTGAGACTTCCAGTTATTACTGACGATTTGTAAAAGGCTTTTCAATGATTTCTACTTCATTGACGGGATTGTTACAGATAGATGTCAAGTTTGAATGGTCCGAAAAGTGTCATAAAAGCTTTAATCAATTAAAAGTCCTATTGACTAAAACTTTAGTGTTAGTACAACCAGAATCAGGTAAAGAATTTATAATCTATAGTGTAACGGCCCGATTTTAGGCTTGGTCAAAATAGTGGTTTTGAGACCACAAATCTGAAGTCAAAAAAATTATTATATTAATTATTTTGGGGTTATAGCATGATTATAAGGGCATATGAAAAATTTGGCGAAGCAATTTTAGCGTTTGAGGGCTTAATTTTGAAAAGGACTAAATCGCATAAAGTGCAAAAGTCCTATTTTAATAGCTAAAGGAGCCAAATAGCTAGAGAACCTAATTTGGGGTGTTTAAAAGACAATTAGACCCTAAGATAGTGCATGGCTGGCCATAGGAGACAATTTGGTCAAAAAGTCCAAGTTTGGTGAGTTTGGTGGCTAATTTGACTAAAATAGAAATAAAATAAGAAAAAGATGATATCACATTCTCGTCTTCTTCACTACCATCGATTTTTCAACCATTTTTAAGGGTTTTGAGCTTCAAATATTTCAGCAACTTGTTCCTCTTGCAAGTGATTTACATACTTTTTGTTGATGTTTTTTTACATTTTTGGACCCCTTGAAGCATAAGCTTTGTATTAAGGGGACTATTTTGAAAAATGGTTAAGAGTTTAGGGTTTTTCCATGAAAGCATATGTGTAGCTTTCTGAAATTTTATGGAAGAATATGAGTATTAGATGTGTAATAAACAACTTTTGTGAAGGGATTTCTCATGAAAACCCTAATAGGGACTATTTTGCATAAGTCAAAAATTTGATGATAAATGTGTGAGATAGTGGAAATTTTGAATTTTCTATAAGAGAAAAAGGGGTTTCGCTAGGCTTTTGATATGAGGAAAGTCGATAAAAATTGATTTTCGGGCCTAGGGATAAAATGGTCATTTTGTAAAAGTCTAAGGGCAAAATGGTCATTTTGCCCAAGTATAGATTATTGAGTGCTTAGATCGATAAAGATATTAAATTTATGAATTTTTTATTATAGATTAAGAAATTCAAACTCTAAACTTAGACCGGAGGAAGGCCAAGCAAATTGATTAGACCAACTAGACAACATATTTTGTAACCGAGGTAAGTTGTATGCAAATGTTACAACTACATTGTCATTTTATGCGATTAGTTAATTTAGCATGAATTACTTGATTGTAGAAATAAGAAGGCATGATACTAATTCAGATAGCAGAATTCCCGTTTGAACCATGGAAAATAAATTGAATTTTCATGTCATGATGTATGAACTATTGTGAGCCTGTGTAAGACATGTCTGGGACATGCATCGGCCACATTACGAGAGCCAGTGTAAGACCATGTTTGGGACATGGCATTGGTATTGAGGCTGTGACTATGGGCCAAGGTGGAGGGACTAGGGAAGCCTACTCCAAATGATGGATGCTTGGTATACGGAGTTTGTTCGTTCGAATCCGAACACTCCACCTCCCCCACCTCCTCCGATTCCTTAGTATGCTCTTGTAGCTCCACAAGGAGCAAACATGTTTAGGAGGGAGAAGCCCCTTGTAGACAAGATACAGAAGTATGGGGCAGAGGAATTCCAGGCTAACATAGATGATGACCCGGAGAGAGTAGAGTTTTGGTTAGAGAATACCATCAGGGTATTTGATGAACTGTCGTGCACACTTGAGGAGTGCATGAAGTGTGCGGTGTCACGAGACTTGACCTACCAATTTTGGAATACTCTCGTGTCAGTTGTACCGAGAGAAAGAGTAACTTGGGAATTCTTCCAGTAAGATTTCCAAAAGAAGTACATTAGCCAAAGGTTTATAGACCAGAAAAGGAAGAAATTTCTAGAGTTGAAGCAAGGCAATAAGATAGTGGCGGAATATGAACGTGAGTTTATGAAACTTAGCAAGTATGCACGGGAATGCGTATCACAGAAGCCACCATGTGTAAGAGTTTTGAGGATGGTCTAAATAAGGATATCCGAGTATTTGTCGGCATCTTAGAGTTAAGGGAATTTGTGGTGCTCGCTGAAAGAGCATGCAAAGTAGAAGAGTTAGTTAAAGAGAATAGAAAAGTAGCTATTGAGTCGTGTGACTCAAGAAAAAGATAGATGGGGAGATCGCATCAGTCATCATCTAAGAAATTTAAGGAAATCGCTACCCGATCGAATGCTTCGGTGGGGTTCTCGAATAAGAACAAGAACCAGCAAAACACGACTTCTAGAGCCTAGACCACTTCTGTCTCGAGTGTCGGTAGTGCTCGGGCAAATAGGCCAGAATATCCCCAATGTGGTAGGTGCCATTTCGGTGAGTGCCAAGGCAAAGAAAGAGGGTGCTTCAAATGTGGGTCACTGGACCACTTCATCCGAGACTGTCCCGAGCTTGATGTCAAAGAGAAAAAGCAAGATGTGAGAGTAAGGAGTGCTCCTTTGAGGGATAGACCACAAAAGAACCCCGGAAGCGGGGCTACCAATAGAGGTGCACTAAGAGATGCTGCAGTACGGTCCGTAGGCAGAGCGCCTGCAAGAACTTACGCTATTCGTGCTCGTGAAGAGGCAGAGTCTCCCAACGTGATCACGAGTACCTTCTCTATCCATGATATGTCTGTTGTTGCTTTAATTGACCCAGGGTCTACCCACTCTTATATTTGCATGGAATTGATATCCCGTATGAACATGCTAGCAGAGTCCACTAAATTTATGATAAAAGTGTCCAACCCTTTAGGCAGACATGTTCTAGTAGACCAAGTGTGTGGAAATTGTCTTTTGACAGTTAGAGGTCATTGTTTTCTGGCTAACTTGATGTTATTGTCGTTTAATGAATTAGATTTAATCCTTGGGATGAATTGGTTAACTTCTCATGGCGTTGTAGTGGACTGTGGGGGAAAAGCTACTGAGTTGAAATGTGAAGACAAGAATATTCTTTAGGTTGGGCCAGATGAATCGGATAACTTGCCCGTGATTATATCATCTTTGACTGCTGAGAAGTATTTAAGAAAAGGGTATGAGGCTTATCTCGCTTTTGTACTGAACACTCTAGTGTCTGAATCGAAGATTGAATCAATACCAGTGGTTTGTGAGTTTATAAATGTGTTTTCGGAAGAGTTGCCCGGATTACCTCTAATTAGGGAAGTGGAAATTGGTATCGAGTTGGTCCCTGGTATGGCACCTATCTCGATCGCTCTGTCTAGGATGGCTCCAGTGGAATTAAAATAATTGAAGATACAGTTGCAAGAGTTAACTGATAAGGGCTTTGTGAGACCGAGCTATTCATCGTGGGGTGCCCCGGTACTTTTTGTGAAAAAGAAAGACGGGTCGATGAGGTTATGTATCGACTATAGACAGCTCAACAAGGTAACTATGAAGAACAAGTATCCTTTGCCAAGGATCAATGATTTTTTCGATCAATTGAAGGGAGCCACCATGTTTTCTAAGATTGATTTGAGGTCTGGCTACTACCAGCTAAGAGTTAATGAGCAAGATGTACCGAAGACTGCATTTCGGACAAGGATGGGCATTATGAATTCCTTGTCATGCCCTTTGGTTTGACTAATGCCCCAGCGGTGTTTATGGATTTGATAAACCGCATTTTTTGGCCGTATTTGGATAAGTTTGTAGTGGTCTTTATTGACGACATACTGATTTACTAGCATGATGAGAGTGAGCACGCGGAGCATCTGAGGATGGTTTTACAAACTTTGAAAGATAAGTAGTTATACGCCAAGTTTAGTAAGAGTGAATTTTGGCTTAAAGAGGTTGGATTCTTAGGACACATCGTGTCGGGAGATGGGATTAGAGTTGACCCAACCAAGATCTCGGTTAATATTGTGTAACAGCCCGATATAGGGCCTAGTCAAAATAGTAGTCTCAGGACCACAAATCTAGAAATGAATAAATTATTTTAATATTATTTTAGAGTCATTGCATGTTTATATTAGTACATGAAAAATTTGGTAAAGTAATTTTGACGTTTGTGAGCCCAATTGCGAGAAAGGACTAAATCGCATAAAATTCAAAAGTCCTATTTTGATAGCTAAAAGTGTCAAATAGCTAGAGAATAAAATTTAAAGGTCTTTAAAGGGCAATTAGACCCTATTATGATAGCTTGGCCGGCCATGGGAGCTAAAAATTTTGTAAAGTCAACATTAGGTAAGTTGATGACATAATGTATGATATAATAATGCCATAAGCCTATCTATCATCTTTTTTTTTCTTTCATTCTTACTTCTTAACCGAAATTTTTAGCAAAGAATGGGATTTTAAGAGCTTGAAATTTTAGCAACTTTAAGCCTTCACAAATTAAGAAATACCGAATCAGAACCTAGACTGGGAGAAAGCTAAGCAAATTGACTAAATCGACTAGTCGTCACATTTTGTAATCCAAGGTAAGTTGTATGTAAATAGTACAACTACAATATTAATGTAGGCGTTGAATTGTACTTGAACTTAATATAGCATAAATTGTTTGGTTGTGGAATTGAGAAAGCAAGTCGAAAATAGAGATAGTAGAGTTCTCGTTTGAACCTAAGAAATAAATCTGATATTCATGCCATAGCATATGGGATATTGTGAGCAAGTGTAAGACATGTCAGGGAAATGCATCGGCCACATTGTGAGAACCAGTGTAAGACCATGTCTGGGACATGGCATCGGCATTGAGATGAGTGCTAGTGTAAGACATGTTTGGGCATGTATCAGCCTCGAGACGTAAGTCAATGTAAGACATGTCTGGGACATGCATCGGCTACGAGATGTGTCAGTGTAAGACCATGTCTGGGACATGGCATCGGCATAGATATGCTAAAGCTTGTGTAAGACCATGTTTGGGACATGGCATCGGCATCTTACCCCATGGTTGAGGCTTAATGAATATCTGATAGTATTCCAAATGGTTTAACGGTGAAAGTTACAATTTCAATTTAACTAAGAAAGTATAACCGTGTTGTGAGTGGAACAGGTACCTATATGGTATGTATGAAATGTGAGCTCAATATAGGCTATATGAAGTGTAATAAATATTGATGAGTAAGTTTTGCTTATGCCACTTGTGTATTATGATACTTGTTGATGAATGGTAAAGATATGCGGTATATTTATTTATGTGCAACTTACTAAGCTTTATGCTTGCTCCCTCTCCTTTTTCATTTTCTTATAGTACTACCTATCTAGTTCAAGGACCAACGGAAGTCAGAGATATTGATCACACTATCAATCAAAGCTTTTGGTATAGTTTGATTTATATTTTTGAATATGGCATGTATAGGGCTTAGACTTCACTATTTTTGTGTCACTGAGAACAGGCTAAATGTGTTGGCTTGGGTTGGAAACCCTTCATTTTGTATAAAGCCTCAAATGGTGGCAAATACTCATTTTGATTTATATACAAAGATGTATTTTCATAGATGAATAAAATGCATTATTGGAATGTTATCTATTATGGTTGATTGGTTTGAATAAGTTTTCCTTGTATTGGTTTGGTTGTCTTTGTGTAGGTTGTGTAAGTAAGGGTGGCAAATAGGCTTGGTAAATAGCCTTATATTTTCCATACGGGTAGACACATAGGTGTGTGTCTAGTCCGTATGTGACATATGGCCGGCCCTATGGGCGTGTTGTCTGGCCGTGTGTCCCCTGCACGTAAATTTTGCAAGTCTATATGCATGATAGTGAACACATGGGCAGAGACATGACTATGTGTCTCAACCTTGTGAAGGGCACGAGTTAGCACACGGGCGTGTGCCTTGGCCGTGTAACCCTTAAGAAATGCTGACATCAGAAATAGAATGTCCAGGTTGTTGCACACAGGCTAGGACACAGGTGTGTGCCAAGCCGTGTGAAAACCCCTGTATGTGTACATTTGGAATTAATTCCACACCGGTGTCAGACACAGGCGGTCCCTCTATTGCCTAAGCCATGTGAGCCACACGGGCCAACAGCACGACCATGTCAAATTGGTCACACGGGTGTGTTTCCCCTTCTACACGAGCGTGTGCCCCTGTGTCGTGTTATTTTCTAAGAACCCGAGTTGTTTTTGAAAGATTTTCAATGTGTATTTTGGGCCTCGTAGGCCCATATTAGGGATGTTTTGATAAGCTTTAGAAAGTTTTAAATTTTCCCAAGTCTTGGAGACTCAGAATTGGTCGTAAGCACGAGTTTAATTTAGGTAATGTCTTGTACTCCATCGTAGAGTAGGATATGGGTATGGGGTGTTACATTAAGTGATATTAGAGCATGATTTAGTCGTTTCTAGGACTAACCTAGCGAGAGTACGAGTCTAGGTATACATGCCATAACTGTATACTGATAGTGTGACGACTTCTAACGATTATAAATTGTATTTTTATATAGTAAATTGATCCTAATAGAGCCACGGCGGATGACGTGGAGAGTAATGCGCTGGCTCCCGCTGAAGGGACCGCGCCAGTTGAGAGTGAGCCTAGGACTATGGGCCAAGACAGAGGGGCTAGAGAAGCGTATCTCCAAATGATGGACGCTTGGTACATGAAGTTTGTTCGTGCGAATCCTAACACTCCACCTCTCCTACCTCCTCCGATTCCTCAGTATACCCCGGTAGCTTTGTAAGGCTTAGACTTGATTAGGAGAGAGAAGCCTCCGGTAGGCAACATTAGGAAGCAAGGGGCTAAGGAATTTCGGGCTAGTATAGATGATGACCTAGAGAGGGTAGAGTTTTGGCTGGAGAATACCATTAGGGTATTCAATGAACTATTGTACACACCAGAAGAGTGCGTGAAGTATGCAGTGTCACTCCTTCGGGATTTGGCTTATCAGTGGTGGAATACTCTCGTGTCCATTATACAGAGAGAGGGGATCACTTGGGAATTCTTTTAGGAAGAATTTCAAAAAAAAGTATATTAGCCAAAGGTTCATAGATCAAAAGAGAAAGGAATTTCTAGAGCTAAAGCAAGGCTGAATGTCGGAGACGGAATATGAATGTCAATTTGTGAGGCTCAATAAGTATGCATAGGAGTGCGTGTCTATAGAACCCACTATGTGTGAGAGGTTCGAGGATGGTCGTAATGAAGATATCCGAGTATTTGTTGGCATCCTAGAACTAAGAGAATTTGTAGTGCTCCTTTGAGGGGTAGACCACAAAAGAACCCCAGAAGCAGGGCTACTAGTAGAGGTGCACCAAGAGATGCTGCAGTGAGGTTCGAGGGTAGAGCGCCTATAAGGACTTACACTATTTGTGCCCGTGAAGAGGCAGAGTCTCCCGACATGATCGTGGGTACATTTTCTATCCATGAAATTTCTGTTGTTGCTTTAATTGACCCGGGTTCTACCCACTCTTATATTTGCATGGAATTAGTATCTCGTATGAGCATGATAGTAGAGTCCACTGAGTTTGTGGTAAAAGTATCCAACCCTTTAGGCAGACATGTGCTAGTAAACCAAGTGTGTAGAAATTGTCCTTTGACAATTAGTGGTCATTTTTTTCCAGCTAACTTGATGTTATTGTTGTTTAATGAATTTGATGTAATCCTTGGGATGGATTGGTTGACTTCTCATAGTGTTGTAGTGGACTGTGGGAGAAAAGTTATTGAGTTGAAATGTGAAGACGAAAATATTCTTCGGGTTAAACCAGATGAATCGGATAATTTACCCTTGATAATATCATCCTTGACTGTTGTAAAATAATTGAGGAAATGATATGAGGCTTATGTCACTTTTGTGCTTAATACTAAAGTGTCTGAGTTGAAGATAGAATCGGTACAGTGGTTTGTGAGTTTACAGATGTGTTTCCGAAGGAATTACTCAGAATACCTCCAGTGAGGGAAGAAGAGTTTGGAATCGAGTTGATACTGGGCACGACACCCATCTCGATTGCTCCGTATAGGATGGCTCTTATGGAGTTAATGGAGTTGAAAGTTCAACTACAAGAGTTAACTAATAAGAGCTTTGCAAGACTGAGCTTTTCCTTGTGGGGTGCTCCAGTGCTCTTTGTGAAAAAGAAAGATGGGTTGATGAGGTTATGCATCGACTATAGACAATTTAATAAGGTAACAGTAAAGAACAAGTATCCTTTACCAAGGATCGATAACCTGTTTGATCAGTTAAAGGGAGCCGCTGTATTTTCCAAGACTGGCCTGAGGTCAGGATACTACTAGTTAAGAGTGAATGAGAAAGATGTACCGAAGACTACATTTAGGACAAGATACGACCATTATGAGTTCCTCGTCATGCCCTTTGGTTTGACTAATGCCCCAGCGGTGTTTATGGATTTGATGAACAACATTTTTCGGTTGTTCTTGGATAAGTTTGTGGTGGTCATTATCGACGACATACTGATTTATTCACGTGATGAGAGTGAACATGGGAAGCATTTGAAGACTGTATTACAGACCCTGAAAAACAAACAATTGTACACCAAGTTCTATAAGAGCGAATTCTGGCTTAGGGAGGTTGGATTTTTAGGATACATTGTGTCCAGTGACGGGATTAGAATTGACCCAAGCAAAATCTTAGCTATTGTTGAATGGAAACCGCCGAAGAATGTGACGGAAGTCTGAAGCTTTTTGAGTTTGGCCAGATATTATAGAAGGTTTGTTCAAGGGTTCTTTATGATAGCTACCTCGATGACAAGACTACTGCAAAAAGATGTCAAATTCAAATGGATAGAAAAGTGCCAATAGAGTTTCAAGCAATTAAAGGCTTTGTTGACTGAAGCCCCAATGGAAGTGCAACCGGAGTCGGGTAAGGAATTTGTGATTTATAGCGACACCTCCTTGAATGTTCTGGGGTGTGTGAACATGCAAGAAGGCAAGGTTATAGCTTATGCCTCAAGACAGCTAAAGCACATAAGAAAAATTACCCGACACGCGATCTAGAGTTAGCCACCATCGTGTTCGCATTAAAGATTTGGAGACACCATTTGTATGGGGAGAAATGCCGAATATTTACCGATCAAAAAAGTCTCAAATATTTGATGACTCAAAAGGAGTTGAATCTACGGCAACAAAGGTGGCTAGTGCTGATAAAAGATTATGAATTGGTGATTGACTATCACCCGGGAAAGGCGAATGTAGTCACCAACGTTTTGAGTAGAAAGTCATTGTTTGCCTTGAAGGCCATGACTACTCAGTTAACCGTGTCTAACGATGGTTCGTTACTAGCAGAGATAAGAGCTAGGCTAACATTCTTACAAGAGATCCGTGAAGCTTAGAAAGGTGATAAGGAATTGTAAGCTAAGTTGGCACAGTGTGAGACGAAAAATGAATTCAAATTTCGTATTGGTACGGATGGATGTATAATGTTCAAAGATAGAGTTTGTGTACCCAAGGACAATGAGCTTATACAGAAGATTCTACGTAAGGTACATAGCGGGTGTTTATCCGTCCACCCGGGTAGTGTGAAAATGTTTAACGACCTGAAGAAAATGTATTGGTGGTCGGGGATGAAAAGTGACATTTCAGAGTTCATTTCCAAGTGTCTTGTGTGTCAGCAAGTGAAGGCTAAACACCAAGTACCTTCAGGTTTACTTCAGTCTATCATGGTCCACGAGTGGAAGTGGGATAGGATCACTATGAATTTTGTGACGGGTTTGCCGGTAACCCTAAAAAAAAATATGTTGTTTGGGTGGTTGTGGATAGGCTAAAGTCGGAACATTTTATACCAGTGCATACCGACTACTCCCTTGATAGATTGGCTGAATTGTATGTTTTCGAGAATGTGAGGCTACATGGAGTTCCTTTGTCGATTGTTTCAGATAGGGACCCGATATTTCCCTCGAGGTTTTGGAAAAAGTTATAAGAGGCATTAGGAATAAAGTTGAGTTTTAGCACTACTTTCATCCGCAAACTGACGGCCAGTCAGAAAGAGCAATTCAAATTTTAGAAGACATGTTACGGTGTTGTATTCTCGAGTTTCAAGGCAGTTGGGAAAGGTACTTGCCATTGGTTGAATTTGCTTACAACAACAGTTATCAGTCAAGTTTGAATATGGCACTTTATGAGGTTTTGTATGGGCAAAAGTGTCGAACGCCCTTATTTTGGACCGAGCTCAGAGAGGGTCAGATTCACGGAGACAAATTAGTTAAAGAGATTGAAGAGAAAGTTAAAGTGATTCGTGACTGTTTGCAGGCTGCCTCGGATAGGCAGAAATCCTATATAGATTTAAATTGTAAAGAGATCGAATTTCAAGTGGGTGATCGAGTGTTTTTGAAAGTATCCCCATGTAGGAAAGTCCTCAGATTTGGTAGAAGAGGCAAGTTAAGTCCTCATTTCATAAGACCTTATGAGATTATCGAGAGAATAGGACCGGCTGCCTATTGATTGGCTTTGCCACCAAAGTTGGAAACGATTCACAATGTATTTCATGTATCTATGCTACGCTAGTATAGATCAGACCCTTTGCATGTGATTATGCCAACAGAGGTTGAGATTCTTTTCGACATTACTTATTGCGAAGATCTGGTCAAGATATTGGCTCGAAAAGTCAAACAATTAAGAAATAAGAGTATTGCACTTGTGAATGTTTTGTGGCATAGAAACAGAGTTGAGGAAGCCACATAGGAACCCGAGGAGACTATGAGAGATCAGTACCGAAACTTATTTGCTGGTAAGATTTTCGGGGATGAAAATCCCTAAGGGGGAGAAATGTAACAACCAAATATAGGGCCTAGTTGGAATAGTGGTCTCGGGACCACAAATTAAAAAATGAATAAATTATTTTATTATTATTTTAGAGTCATTGCATGTTTATATTAGTACATGAAAATTTTGGTGAAGTAATTTTGACGTTTGTGAGCCCAATTACGAGAAAGGACTAAATCGCATAAAATTCAAAAGTCCTATTTTGATAGCTAAAAGTGTCAAATAGCTAAAGAATAAAAATTGGAGGTCTTTAAAGGGCAATTAGACCCTATCATGATAGCTTGGCCGGCCATGGGAGGTAAACATGTTGAAAAGTCAACATTAGGTAAGTTGAAGACATAATGTATGATATAATAATGGCCTAAGCCTAGCTATCATATTTTTTTTCTTTCATTCTTTCTTCTTAACCGAAATTTTTAGCAAATAATGGGGTTTTAAGAGCTTGAAATTTCAGCAACTTTAAGCCTTCACAAATCAAGAAATACTGAATTCGAACCTAGACCGGGGGAAAGCCATGTAAATCGACTAAATCGACTAGTCGCCATATTTTGTAATCCAAGGTAAGTTGTATGTAAATCATACAACTACAATAATAATGTAGGTGTTGAATTGTACTTGAGCTTAATATAGCATAAATTTCTTGGTTGTGGAATTGAGAAAACAATATGAAAATAGAGATAGTAGAGTTCCCGTTTGAACCTAGGAAATAAATCGGATATTCATGCTATAGCATATGGGCTATTGTGAGCTAGTGTAAGACATGTCTGGGACATGCATCAGCCACATTGTGAGAGCCAGTGTAAGACCATGTCTTGGACATGGCATCGACATTGAGATGAGTGCTAGTGTAAGACCATTTTTGGGACATGGCATTGGCATCTTACCCCATGTTTGAGGCTTAATGAATATCCGATAATGTTCCAAATGGTTCAATGGTGAAAGTTACGATTTCAATTTAACTAAGAAAGTATAATCGTGTTGTGAGTGGAACAGGTACTTATATGGTATGTATGAAATGTGAGCTCAATATATGCTATATGAGGTGTAATAAATATTGATGAGTAAGTTTTGCTTATGCCACTTGTGTATTATGATACTTGTTGATAAATGGTAAAGATATGTGGTATATTTATTTATGTGCAACTTACTAAGCTTTATGCTTACTCCCTCTCCTTTTCCATTTTTGTATAGTGTCGCCTATCTAGCTCAAGGGCCAACAGAAGTCAGAGATATTGATCACACTATCAATCGAAGCTTTCGGTATAGTTTGATTTATATTTTTGAATATGGCATGTATAGGGCTTAGACTTCACTATTTTTGTGTCATTGAGAACTGGCCAAATGTGTTGGCTTGGGTTGAAAACCCTTCATTTTGTATGAAGCCTCAAATGGTGGCAAATACTCATTTTGATTTATATGCAAAGATGTATTTTCATAGATGAATAAAATGCATTATTGGAATGTTATCTATTATGGCTGATTGGTTTGAATAAGTTATCCTTGTATTGGTTTGGTTGTCTTTGTGTAGGTTGTGTAAGTAAGGGTGGCAAATAGGCTTGGTAAATAGCCTTATATTGTCCACACAGGTAGAGACACGGGCGTTTATGACACACGGCCAGCCCCATGGGTGTGTTGTCAGGCCGTGTGTCTCCTGCACGTAAATTTTTCAAGCCAGTATGGATGATAGTAAACACACGGGCAGAGACACGGCCGTGTGAAGGGCATGGCCTAGCACATAGGTGTGTGCCTTGGCCGTGTGACCCTTAAGATATGCTGGCGTAAAAAATAGAACGTCTAGGTTTTTGCACACGACTAGGACATGGGTGTGTCATGGCCATGTGAAGGACAAGGGCCAGGGACATTGGCGTGTGCCAACCCATGTGGAAATCCCTGTAGCTGTGCATTTGGAATTAATTCCACACGGGTGTCAGACACTGGCATGTCCCTGTATTGCATAGGCCATGTGAGCCACACGGGCTAATAGCACGGCCATGTCAAATTGGTCACACGGGCATGTTGCCCCTTCCACACGGGTGTGTGCCCTTGTGTTAAGTGTCATTTTTCTAAAGGTGACTAAAGATCTCGAGTTGTTTTTGAATGATTTTCGATGTGTATTTTGGGCCTCGTAGGCCCATATTAGGGACGTGTTGATAAGCTTGAGAAAGTTTTAAATTTTCCCAAGCCTTGAAGACTCGAAATTGGTTTTAACATGGGTTTAAGTTAGGTAACGCCTTGTACTCCGTCCCAGAGTAGGATACGGGTATGGAGTGTTACATGTTGAGTGGAAACCGTCGAAGAATATGACAGAGGTTCAAAGCTTTTTGGGTTTGGCCGGATTCTATAGACGGTTTGTAAATGAATTCCCTATGATAGCTACTCCGATGACAAGACTACTACAAAAAGATGGTAAGTTCGAATGGACAGAAAAGTGCCAACAGAGTTTCGAGAAATAAAAGGCTTTGTTGACCGAAGCACCAGTGTTAGTGCAACCGGAGTCGGGCAAAGAATTTGTGATATATAGCGATGCCTCCTTGAATGGTTTGGAGTGTGTGCTTATGCAAGAAGGTAAGGTTATAGCTTATGCTTCGAGACAGCTGAAGCCACATGAGAAAATCTACCTGACACACGATTTGGAGTTGGTAGCCATCGTGTTCACGTTGGAAATTTGGAGACACCATTTGTATGGCGAGAAATGGTGAGTATTTACCGATCACATAAGTCTTAAGTATTTGATGACTCAAAAGAATTTGAATCTATGGAAACGGAGGTGGCTAGAGCTAATAAAGGATTATGAGTTGACGATTGACTATCACCCGAGAAAGGCGAATGTAGTCGCCGACGCTTTGAGTAGAAAGTCATTGTTTGCTTTAAGAGCCATGAATACTCAGTTGACGGTGTCTAAAGATGGTTCAATTCTAGCAGAGTTGAGAACTAGACCGACATTTCTACAAGAGATTTGTGAAGCTCATTAAGGTGATAAGAAGTTGCAAGCTAAGACGACTCAATGCGAGAGAGGAAATGAACACGAATTTCGTATTGATACCTATGGATGTATAATATTCAAAAATAAAATTTGTGTACCCAAGGATAATGAGCTTATTAAGAAGATTCTACGAGAGGCACATAGTGGTTGTTTGTCCATCCACCTGGGTAGTGGAAAAATGTACAATGACCAAAAGAAAATGTATTGGTGGTCAGGAATGAAAAGAGACATTTCAGAGTTCATTTCCAACTGTCTTGTGTGTCAGCAAGTGAAGGTCGAACACCAAGTACCTTCGGGTCTACTTCAGCCTATCACGGTCCCCGAGTGGAAGTGGGATCGGATTACTATGGATTTCATGATGGGTTTACCGATAATCCCGAAGAAAAAGGATTATATTTGGGTTATTGTGGATAGGCTAACAAAGTAGGCACATTTTATACCAGTGCATACCGACTACTCCCTTGGGAAACTGGTTGACTTGTATGTTTCTGAGATTGTGAGGCTTCATGGAGTGCCTCTGTCGATTATTTCAAATAGAGACCCGAGGTTTGCCTTGAAGTTTTGGAAGAAGTTACAAGAGGCATTGGGAACTAAACTGGATTTTAGTACGACATTTCACCCGCAAACTGATGGTCAGTCAAAAAGAGTAATTCAAATTTTTGAGGACATGTTACGGTGTGGAAAACTTACAAGGTGGTTTGGGACTAAACTGAGAACTTTGAAAGGTTTTAGGAAAACTTAGAAAAACTCTCATGAAACAGGGTCTCACGCCCGTGTGGACATAGGGACACGCCCGTGTCCTCAGGCCATGCAACACTCTGTTTATGACATCAGCAAAACGAATTGAATCACACGGCCTAGCCACACGCCCGTGTGCTAGGCCGTGTCCTCCACACGGTTGAGACACATGGCTGTGCCTCTACCCGTATGGCTAGCACTTAGGCTATTTTCCAAGCCTTTTTGTTACCATTAATACTTCACATACTTAAATACATTATAGGCACATATAATGTAGCACCAAGTAAATGATTAAACATCCTCTATTAAGACTCAATTGTAACATTCATATGTCATCATACACGTGTTTTACTTACTCATTTTGTACAAAGTCCAAACACACAAATTTATAATCAATTGAACATGTCATGTTGATTATCTCTTACACATTTATACCCTGCATGACATTATTTCACATTCACAAATGACATGCCTGCCTAAGTCATTCCACACCAATTTCGTTTTCCAGCATTATTGACTCATTGCAATATCACACTTTTATTCTCTAATGATGACCACTTCGTTTGGTCATCAAACATTCATCAAGCATACATACCGTAACACTAACCAATCATATTAAACAAATATAATCACATGACCACATCGCAAGTGTAACACCCCGAACCTGAGACCGTCACCGGAGTCGAACACGAGGTGCTAACAGACTTTAAACCACTTATAAAAAAATTTCCCAGACACTGCCAATCTGCGTACTAGTCGATTAAAAAATCATATCTTGAGTTCAGAAACTCGGAATCCAGTTCCGTAAATTTTTCCCGAAGATAAACTCATATTCCCATCTACATATTTTTTTCTAGAATTTTTGGTTGGGCCAATTAGTACAGTTTATTAGTCAAAGTCTCCCATGTTACAGGGATTGACTACACTGACCTTTGCGCATTACGACTTGGATATCTCCCTGTACAGGGCTTCAATACTGATGTCGTTTGTTTCTATAGAAACTAAACTCAAAGAGGAATCTATACATATATGGCATGACTCCTAATTATCTCTGGTTAATTTATAATTAATTTCCAAAGTCAAAACAGGGAATCCAGAAACCGTTCTGGCCCTGTCTTACGAGAACCTGAATATCTCTTAACATACTGTCCATATGATCGTTTCGTTACTTTCCTATGAAAATAAATTCTTCAAGGTTCGTTTACATAATTTATTCACTATTTAATTCCATTCCTACTATTTTTAGTGATTTTCCAAATCTACATCACTGCTGCTGTCAGCATCTGCCTTTAAGGTAGACTTTACCTATTTCATAGTTTCCATGATTCAACTAGCCCTTTTAGCATAAATAGCACAATTTATGATAGTGATTAACCATTCCCATGGCCAATCCTTGTTAAGCATATCCACACCTCTCAATAACCATATCCATACCAAATGATTATAACATTATACTCAAACATATATAAGCCATTTTCGCATGGCTATCCAAAATTATACAAGTCCAAAGGGTCCATGACCCCCAACAAAAAGGGTAGTCCTATACATGCCATTTCGAAGTTCAACCAAAATTGTACCAAAAGGGGGGGGCTTTGATAGTGTGGGCGACTTCGACTTCAAAATCCCGAGTCCGATAGCTGGAGAACCAAAATCTATAAAACAGAGAATCAAGGAGACAGAGTAAGCAATTTATGCTTAGTAAGTTTTGAGCAAGGGATTCCAGCACAACAAAAGTATAGCATTCATGTAGCTAAACGGATAATTTCATATGCACAATTTTTCAATATCATACTTACTTCACATTACCAACCCTTTTATTCATACACAAAGATCAACTTAGCCAAAGGCCGGTAGCTCATTTATCAACTGAGCGAATACTTATTTGTAAGGGCTCAACTAATTCAAAGCACATACGAAACATACCTTAATGTTGGGATGTTTCAAGCGTATTAACTGAAATTTTTACAGCAAGATCATTCATTCCCAAATCACGTACCTTCGGAATTTAACCGGATATAGCTACTCATTCAAATGCCTTCGGGACATAGCCCGGTTATAGTAACTCGCACAAATGCCTTCGGGACTTAACCCGGATTTAGTAACTCGCACAAATGCCTTCGGGCTTAGCCCGGAATTAGTATCTCGCACAAATGCCTTCGGATCTTAGTCCGTATATGGTCACTTAGCACAAAGCCTTCGGGACTTAGCCCGGACATCATTCAAATAACCATGCACATTTAACAATAAATCATGGCACACTCGTATTTCATTTTCGTTAGCAAAACTCGAACACAAGACACTTATCATTCTTGCAATTTCGGCTCAATAGCCACACACAAAGAGCATGATTTGTATTTGCTTAAAACATGATCTAATCAAATCATAATTTAAGCTCTTTTACTCAAGAACTTACCTCGGATGTTGTCGAACGATTCCGATAGCTATTCGACCACTTTTTCCTTCCCTTTATCGGATTTAGTTCCCTTTTGCTCTTGAGCTTAATTAAACAAATAAATTGATTTAATCATTTGAGCATCGAAAAGAGGAACACAAGGCACTTAGCCCATATTTATACATTAGACATTAAAGTCACATATGTACAGAATCATGAATCAAACTCAACATTTTGGCTAATTTTCCCCCTTGGCCGAATTTTCTAAGCCAAGACAAAAGCATCAATATGCTTGCCTTTGACCGAATACATGCAACACCAATCTCCTTCCTATGGCCGAATATGCATGTCTATGTTGGGGCCGATTGCAACACTTAATACATTCTACAAGTATGGTCACTTGTATTGACTAAACACCATTTTGTTTCAAGTTCAAAACTTGGCTAATACACACATATATACACTAGTAAAACATCCTCTCCCTTTCCATCAATTTAACACATGCATTACTCATTAATATACAAAAATTATATTCGGCCTTAGCACACAACTTGCTAGCCGATTCTTCTCCATCTAGCAACCAATGCACATATGTGCTCACTCAAAAATGCTAAAAAGAAGATTCAAGAATCATCAATCCACCATCACATGCATCATTAACAAGCTTCATATTTAGCATGCAATAGCATTAATACAAATTCCACCTAGGCCGAATATCATCCCCATGACATAGCAAAGATTTGAACCATGGGCTAATTAGAACTCAAGCTAGCAACTAAAAAAAACATGCATGAATCTCATGGCACAACCTCAAACATACCTTGATCTAGATACAAGTATGGCCAAACCTCCTCCTAATCCTCTTCCAAACCAAACATGAAGCAAGAACTCCTTCCTCCTTCCTTAGAATTTTTGGCCAAAAGAAGATGAAAAAGGATGAACAAAATTTTTTTTTCTTTTCTTTAACTCACGGCAATGGGGGGGAAACAACCACACACTTTTTTTTTTGTTTTCATCATATTCCCTTTCATTATTTTATGCCCATGCTCCTTATTTTATCATACTTCCCATGAAACACTAACTCAACATGTTTATGACATGTTCTTGCCCATCACACTTGGTCTACCATGCTTGTCATGGCCGGCCACTACTGATAGAGGGGCGAAATTGACATGCAAGTCCCCCCTTTTTCAACATGCACTAATAGGTCCTTATGCTTTGACCTATCACATTTCAAAATTTTCTCACATAAGTCCTATTTACTAAAACTCACATGCAATCGACTAAATCGAAGCTTGAAATTTTCACACATTCATAATTACATATTCTAGACCATAAATATCACATTCGAACATTTCGGTGACTCGGTTTAGCGGTCCCGAAACCACTTCCCGACTAGGGTCAATTTTGGGCTGTCACAACTCTCCCCCACTTAAGAAATTTTCGTCCCCGAAAATCTTACCGGTAAATAAGTTTGGGTATCGTTCTTTCATCGAGCTCTCGGTTTCCCAAGTAGCTTCCTCGATCCCGTGTTTGAGCCATAACACCTTTACTAGCGGAACCCTTTTGTTTCGCAACTCCTTCACTTCACGAGCTAGGATACGCATCAGTTCTTCTTCATAACTCATATCGGCTTGAATTTCAACCTCTGATGGGCTAATTATGTGCGATGGATCAGATCTATAGCGTCGAAGCATCGAAACATGAAAGACATCATGAATCTTTTCAAGTTCAGGGGGAAAATCAATCTATACGCAACCGGACCAACTCGTTCGGAGATTTCGTACGGCCCAATGAATCTCGGGCTCAACTTGCCCTTACGGCCAAATCTGAGTACCTTTTTCCAAGGCGAAACTTTAAGAAACACTTTATCTCCCACCTGATATTCAATGTCTTTTCGTTTCAAATCCGCATACGATTTTTGACGATCTGTGGCTGCCTTCAGACTTTCACGGAGTACCTTTACTTTCTGTTCGGCATCTTTAATCAAATCAACTCCGAAAATTTTACTTTCACCGAGCTCAGTCCAAAACAATGGTGTACGGCATTTACGACCGTACAAAGCCTCGTAAGGTGCCATCTTAATACTTGATTGAAAACTATTGTTGTAAGCGAATTCAATCAAAGGTAAATACCGTTCCCATGAACTACTGAACTCGAGGATGCAACATCTCAACATATCCTCAAGTATCTGAATTATCTGCTCGGATTGACCATCGGTTTGGGGGTGAAAAGCAGTGCTAAAATGCAGCTTGGTACCCAAAGCTTCTTGCAATTTCTTCCAAAATCGTTAGGTGAATCTCAGATCTCTATCCGACACGATAGAAATAGGTACCCCGTGTAATCTCACAATCTGAGAAACGTACAATTCAGCTAGTTTATCCAATGAAAAATCCGTACGCACGGGGATAAAGTGAGCCGACTTAGTCAGTCTATCGACAACAACCCAAATCGCATCTTTCTTACTTGCTGACAATGGCAGTCCGGACACAAAGTCCATTGTGACTCGATCCCATTTCCACTCAGGTATCATGATCGGCTGAAGTAATCCTGAAGGCACTTGATGTTCCGCTTTCACTTGTCGACATATTAAACATCTCGAAACAAATTCGGAGATGTCTCGTTTCATACCATGCCACCAAAACCAACGTTTCAAATCGTTGTACATTTTCGTACTCCCCGGGTGAATTGACATTCGGCTACAATGGGCTTCGTTCAGAATCATCGAAATGAGTTCCGAATTCCTTGGAACACACAAACGACTTCTGAACCTCAAACAATCATCATCATCAATTTGAAACTCCGATTCCTTGTTCGGAACACACTCAGCCCGTTTTGCAACCAATTCATCATCAACTTTCTGGGCTTCACAAATTTGATGAATCAATAATGGTTTGGCTTTTAATTCAGCTACTAACACATTGTCGGGTAGAACAGACAAGTGCACATTCATCACTCGTAAAGCAAACAATGATTTCCGGCTTAAGGCGTCCGCAACCACATTAGCCTTTCCCGGGTGGTAATCAATGACAAGCTCGTAATCTTTCAACAACTCAAGCCAACGTCTTTGTCGCAGATTTAAGTCTCTTTGAGTCATCAAATATTTGAGACTTTTGTGATCCGAAAATACATGGCACTTTTCACCAAATAAGTAATGTCGCCATATTTTTAAAGCAAATAGGATGGCAGCTAGTTCAAGATCATGGGTCGGATAATTTTTCTCATGTGGCTTTAATTGTCTCGACGCATAGGCCACCACTCGACCTTCTTGCATCAATACGCAACCCAACCCAAGTAGGGATACGTCACTATAAATGACAAACTCTTTGCCTGATTCGGGTTGCACTAAAATTGGAGCTTCAGTCAAATAAGTTTTCAGTTGATCGAAACTTTTCTGACATTTCTCCGTCCATTCGAACTTAACATCCTTTTGAAGTAGCTTCGTCATTGGTGTGGCTATCATCGAGAAACCTTTTACAAATCGTCGGTAATAACCGGCGAGCCCCAGGAAGCTCCGAACTTCGGTAATATTTCTTGGAGGCTTCCAGTTAAGTATGGCTGAAATTTTGCTCGGGTCAACTCGAATACCCGATGCAGATACCACGTGACCCAAGAAGCTAACCTCTCTTAACCAGAACTCACACTTACTGAACTTAGCATATAACTGCTTATCCCGCAAAATTTGCAACACTAATCTCAGGTGCTCAGCATGTTCAGTCTCATCTCTTGAATAGACCAAGATGTCATCAATGAACACAACTACGAACCAATCCAAATATGGTCTGAAGATCTGATTCATCAAATCCATAAATACCGCAGGGGCATTAGTGAGTCCAAACGGCATCACTAAGAATTCGTAGTGACCATATCTCGTTCTGAAGGCAGTTTTGGGTATGTCCGAATCTCGAATTCGCAACTGATAATAGCCCGATCTCAAATCTATTTTTGAGAACACTGAGGCTCCCTTCAGTTGGTCGAACAAATCATCGATACGCGGTAATGGATATTTGTTCTTTATTGTCACTTTATTCAGCTGACGATAGTCAATGCACAACCTCATGGTTCTGTCCTTCTTTTTCACGAACAATACTGGTGCACCCCAAGGTGAGAAACTTGGTCGAGCGAAACCTCTATCCGTCAATTCTTGCAACTGAGCTTTCAACTCTTTTAACTCGGTTGGTGCCATACAATACGGAGCTATCGAAATCGGCGTAGTCCCAGGTACAAGCTCAATACCAAACTCTATCTCCCGAACAGGTGGTAAACCCGGTAATTCTTCAGGAAAAACATTCGGGTATTCACAAACCACCGGCACATATTCGGGTTTCTTTTCTAATTCTTTGTCATCAAGTACATACGCAAGGTATGCTTCGCACCCTTTTCTTACATATTTCTGGGCCAACATTGAGGATATTACAGCTGGCAACCCCTTTAAGTCCGTAGACTCAACTCGGATTATCTCGTTATTTGCGCACCTCAAATCAATAGTCTTGCTTTTGCAGTTCACAACTGCATCATGCGCGGTCAGCCAATCCAAACCAAGAATAACATCAAATTCATCAAATGGCAAAAGCATCAAGTCCGCCGGAAAACAGGAACCTCGAATTACTAGGGGACATTCCTTACACACTTTGTCGACAAGCACGTAATGACCCAAGGGATTTGACACCCGAATTACGAACTCAGTAGACTCAATAGGTAAAGTCTTACTGGATGCTAAGGTTTCACATATGTAAGAATGAGTAGAACCGGGGTCAATCAAAGCAATTACATTAGTATCAAAGAGAGTAAAAGTACCTGTAATAACATCAGGCGAAGAAGCATCCTCGCGGGCACGTATAGCATAAGCTCTAGCAGGCGCACGAGCCTCGGATCTGGTCGTAGCATCTCTAGATCCTCTCTGACCACCGCTAGCATTGCCCGTATTTCTAGATGGTCTACCTCGAGCAGTGGTAGCACCCGGTTTCCCACTCTGATTTTCATTCTGTTCAGACAACCTCGGGCAATCTTTAATGAAGTGGTCAACTGATCCGCACTTGTAACAGGAGCGGTCAGGGAATCTACAACTCCCCGAATGCCATTTACCGCAATATCGACATTCCGTTCTATCTCGACGTTCATTCCCAACACTGGCGACTGAAGTGCCTCGTGTACCCACAGGGGGTCGATCACGATCTCGTCTAAAAAGGCCCGAAGTGCCTCTAGACCGGCCCACATCATCTCGAAATTTCTTCGATGCCTGTTGAAGAGACTTTCCCGAGGATCTTTTACGAAACTCTCCAGTTCCCACATCAACTTTTTGTTTTTCTTTTCTAAGCTCTTCGGCTTTACAAGCTCGCTCGACAAGTACTACGAACTCTCGTATTTCAAGAATGCCAACGAACATTTTTATATCTTCATTCAGCCCATCCTCGAAGCGTTTACACATGATAGCCTCGGACGAAACACATTCCCGAGCGTATCTACTAAGTCTAACAAATTTTCACTCGTAATCAGTAACTGACATAGAACCTTGCTTAAGCTCAAGAAATTCCTTCCGTTTTTGATCAACAAATCTCTGACTGATATACTTTTTCCGAAACTCAGTTTGGAAAAACTCCCAAGTTACTTGCTCTCGGGGCACAACAGAAGTCAGAGTACTCCACCAATAGTAGGCAGAATCGCGTAGCAAGGAGATAGTACACTTTAGGCATTCATCGGGTGTACAAGATAGCTCATCGAGTACCCGGATAGTGTTGTCCAACCAAAATTCAACTTGCTCGGCATCGTCGCTATCCGTAGCTTTAAATTCAGTAGCCCCATGTTTTCGGATTCTGTCAGCTGGGGGCTTATTTGACCTTATTTGGTCAGTTACCGGAGGTATTGTAGGTGCGGGGGTGGTATTTGTCGGGAATGGACGTTGTGGAACAGCCGTATTAGTTCGAATGTATTGGTTGAACCAATCATTCATCACGCTATAGAAAGCTTGTCTAGCTTCATCATTCGGGTTACTAGCATTAGGTTGAGAGTCCGCCGGTGCTGTCCCTTGTGCGGGAGCAGGCGCTACACTCTCAAGATCATCAGCTACCGCTCGGTCGGGATCGGGATCCATTACTATAAATAAACACATTTACAATTGTCAGAAATCACCACACTATCAAATAATCACATAAAATGGCATGTATAGCTAGACCCAACGCAATACGGTAGTCCTAGAATTGACTAAACCGTAGCTCTGATACCAATCAAATGTAACACCCCGAACTCGAGACCGTCACCGGAGTCGAACACGAGGTGTTAACAGACTTTAAACCACTTATAAAAAAATTTCCCAGACACTGCCAATCTGCGTACTAGTCGCTTAAAAAATCATATCTTGAGTTCAGAAACTCGGAATCCAGTTCCGTAAATTTTTCCCAAAACTAGACTCATATGCCCATTTACATATTTTTTTCTAGAATTTTTGGTTGGGCAAATTAGTACAGTTTATTAGTCAAAGTCTCCCATGTTACAGGGATTGACTACACTGACCTTTGCGCATTACAACTTGGATATCTCCCTGTACAAGGCTTCAATACTGATGTTGTTTGTTTCTATAGAAACTAGACTCAAAGAGGAATCTATACATATATGGTATGACTCCTAATTATCTCTGGTTAATTTATAATTAATTTCCAAAGTCAAAACAGGGAATCCAGAAACCGTTCTGGCCCTGTCTTACGAGAACCTGAATATCTCTTAACATACTGTCCATATGATCGTTTCGTTACTTTTCTATGAAAATAGATTCATCAAGGTTCGTTCACATAATTTATTCACTATTTAATTCCATTCCTACTATTTTTAGTGATTTTCCAAATCTACATCACTGCTGCTGTCAGCATCTGCCTTTAAGGTAGACTTTACCTATTTCATAGTTTCCATGATTCAACTAGCCCTTTTAGCATAAATAGCACAATTTATGATAGTGATTAACCATTCCCATGGCCAATCCTTGTTAAGCATATCCACACCTCTCAATAACCATATCCATACCAAATGATTATAACATTATACTCAAACATATATAAGCCATTTTCGCATGGCTATCCAAAATTATACAAGTCCAAAGGGTCCATGACCCCCAACAAAAAGGGTAGTCCTATACATGCCATTTCGAAGTTCAACCAAAATTGTACCAAAAGGGGGGGGCTTTGATAGTGTGGGCGACTTCGACTTCAAAATCCCAAGTCCGATAGCTGGAGAACCAAAATCTATAAAACAGAGAATCAAGGAGACGGAGTAAGCAATTTATGCTTAGTAAGTTTTGAGCAAGGGATTCCAGCACAACAAAAGTATAGCATTCATGTAGCTAAACGGATAATTTCATATGCACAATTTTTCAATATCATACTTACTTCACATTACCAACCCTTTTATTCATACACAAAGATCAAGTTAGCCAAAGGCCGGTAGCTCATTTATCAACTGAGCGAATACTTATTTGTAAGGGCTCAACTAATTCAAAGCACATACGAAACATACCTTAATGTTGGGATGTTTCAAGCGTATTAACTGAAATTTTTACAGCAAGATCATTCATTCCCAAATCACGTACCTTCGGAATTTAACCGGATATAGCTACTCGTTCAAATGCCTTCGGGACATAGCCCGGTTATAGTAACTCGCACAAATGCCTTCGGGACTTAACCCGGATTTAGTAACTCGCACAAATGCCTTCGGGCTTAGCCCGGAATTAGTATCTCGCACAAATGCGTTCGGATCTTAGTCCGGATATGGTCACTTAGCACAAAGCCTTCGGGACTTAGCCCGGACATCATTCAAATAACCATGCACATTTAACAATAAATCATGGCACATTCGTATTTCATTTTCGTTAGCAAAACTCGAACACAAGACACTTATCATTCTTGCAATTTCGGCTCAATAGCCTCACACAAAGAGCAAGGTTTTGATTTGCTTAAAACATGATCTAATCCAATCATAATTTAAGCTCTTTTACTCAAGAACTTACCTCGGATGTTGTCGAACGATTCCGATAGCTATTTGACCACTTTTTCCTTCCCTTTATCGGATTTAGTTCCCCTTTGCTCTTGAGCTTAATTAAACAAATAAATTGATTTAATCATTTGAGCATCGAAAAGAGGAATACAAGGCACTTAGCCCATATTTATACATTAGACATTAAAGTCACATATGTACGGAATCATGAATCAAACTCAACATTTTGGCTAATTTTCCCCCTTGACCGAATTTTCTAAGCCAAGACAAAAGCATCAATATGCTTGCCTCTGACCGAATACATGCAACACCAATCTCCTTCCTATGGCCGAATATGCATGTCTATCTTGGGGCCGATTGCAACACTTAATACATTCTACAAGTATGGTCACTTGTATTGACTAAACACCATTTTGTTTCAAGTTCAAAACTTGGCTAATACACACATATATACACTAGTAAAGCATCCTCTCCCTTTCCATCAATTTAACACATGCATTACTCATTAATATACAAAAATTATATTCGGCCTTAGCACACAACTTGTAGCCGATTCTTCTCCATCTAGCAACCAATGCACATATGTGCTCACTCAAAAATGCTAAAAAGAAGATTCAAGAATCATCAATCCACCATCACATGCATCATTAACAAGCTTCATATTTAGCATGCAATGGCATTAATACAAAATCCACCTAGGCCGAATATCATCCCCATGACATAGCAAAGATTTGAACCATGGGCTAATTAGAACTCAAGCTAGCAACTAAAAAAAACATGCATGAATCTCATGGCACAACCTCAAACATACCTTGATCTAGATACAAGTATGGCCAAACCTCCTCCTAATCCTCTTCCAAACCAAACATGAAGCAAGAACTCCTTCCTCCTTCCTTAGAATTTTCGGCCAAAAGAAGATGAAAAAGGATGAACAAAATTTTTATTTTCTTTTCTTTAACTCACGGCAATGGGGGGGGGGAAACAACCACACACTTTTTTTTTTGTTTTCATCATATTCCCTTTCATTATTTTATGCCCATGCTCCTTATTTTATCATACTTCCCATGAAACACTAACTCAACATGTTTATGACATGTTCTTGCCCATCACACTTGGTCTACCATGCTTGTCATGGCCGGCCACTACTAATAGAGGGGGGAAATTGACATGCAAGTCCCCCCTTTTTCAACATGCACTAATAGGTCCTTATGCTTTGACCTATCACATTTCAAAATTTTCTCACATAAGTCTTATTTACTAAAACTCACATGCAATCGACTAAATCGAAGCTTGAAATTTTCACACATTCATAATTACATATTCTAGACCATAAATATCACATTCGAACATTTCGGTGACTCGGTTTAGCGGCCCCGAAACCACTTCCCGACTAGGGTCAATTTTGGGCTGTCACAGCAAGGCATCAATACATAGCTTGGATAGATAGGCTTACAAGCCATCACCCTTGTAAGCCACGTCTCATGGCTAAACACAACGAATCAATTTAAGCCAACATCTTGACCAAATCAGAAGAATACAAATCATAATAACTAAGTCTCTATACATGCCACTCACTCAAATACACCTAAGGTTTATCAATACCCCAACAGTAATAGCTTGATAGTGTGTTGCTACCTCCAACGCTCTGCAACCCCGCCGACCTGACACCACTAAAGAAATAAAAAGTGAGGAAGTAAGCTTTACTTTAAGTAAGTCCTATGAAAATAGTAAGCAATATGCCAACTTGCTTCTCAAGGTAATACGACTATAATTACACTTTTGCTTATTTTCTGGTTGTGCTATTTTTCTCAAGTCATAGTTACTAATTTATTTATATCTAGAGCTACAGAGATCCAAATTAAGATCCGCTAATTTTTCCTAAAACTAGACTCACCTATATTATTACCATAAAAGTTTCATAATTTTTAGTCAATCCAATAAGTACAGTTTAGTCTTTAAATTTACCCATTTTTCACTGTCTGACAGTTCCAAGCCCTCTTCACTAAAAATTAATTATCTCATAATACAGGACTCAAATGATGTTTTTGTCCATTTCTCATGAAAATATACTCAATAATGATTTTAAGCATCTAAATTATATCCTATAACTATTTGTTTACAATTTTCAATGATTTTCTCAATTCATAACAGGGGATTTCGAAACTATTCTGACTCTATCGCACAATAATTTAAATATCTCATAATCTGACATTCATTTTCTTACACCGTTTCTTTTATGTGAAACTAGACTCAATAAGATTTAATTTAATATTTTATTCAGCCTCAAATTCAATTTTCATAATTTTTGGTGAATTTTCAAAGTTAGACTACAGCTACTGTTCAAAATAATTTTAGTACAAAAATGATGATGACTAAGTTTATCACACCTTCATTTCTTTTAAATTTGAAATATATGCATTTATAAACATATATCTTAGTCCACAAAATTAACACAACATCGTTTCAAAATAATCACGGACTTACCATCCGTGGATTTCATATTCAATTGAGTTTTTGTATATACCTGTACTCATTCATAACATAACTCAAGTTCGTTCTCACCAATGACATACCTTATTGGGACCATCATCAAATCCTTCCTTGAATTACCCGTTGAACACTAGGAACACTAATGGATACATGGAAACTTGCACATAGTGCCATATACGCAGCTAGAACAAACTCATAGCGTGTAACGTACGTAGCTAAAGCTACCACATATTATGTAATGCTCGTATTTGAGCTACTCACGGGTCTGTACACAAAGTCAGCACCCGGACCCCAAGGCATTAACATGATATGCTCGCTGAGCGAGTTACTCACGGGCTTGATCACATAGACAACACCCAGACCCACATTACATATATCACTTATCTTATGAACTCAGGCACAACCCATGAGTTCAGACCATATTATTTCTCATGACATATCCCGTGTATCCTATACTATTCTTGAGGTTCAAACGGGGTTTCTTGTCTAACTCAATGTTGACGCACTTGCTCATAATGTCAATTATGCTTCCATCATACATTTCATACTTTCATGATAGCAATAAAACATTTAAATGTACATATTATCAAAGCATTAAAATATGTTACAACATCACATTATTTGCTTATGTACTTACTTGTCGAATCTTCAAAAAAATATCCGTATAATCAATCAATCATACAATTTATATGACAATAAAAATAAAGCATTTAATATTCAATTATAACATTGCATTATTATTATCACATGAACTTACCTTGAAGGAAAATTTTGGCCAATTATTCCATTTTAGTCCATAATCTCGTGCTTTCCGATTTAAGCTTGAATCCCAGTTTTCTTGATCTATAATGATAAAATCCACTATTTTAATCATCATATTAACCAATACATTTCATAATTTATACTTCGGAAAAATAACCATTTTGCCCCTAGACTTTCACAAATTTACTATTTTACCCCTAGGCTCGTAAATCTATTTTTATCGAATTTCGTCACTCTCCAAGCCTAGCCAAATTATTTTTATACTAGGAGCATCCCACAATTCTCATTATTACTCATACTTATCATTTATTTTGCCATCTTTACAAAATGATCCATTTTAGGTGTTTTCATGAAAATCCCTTTACAAAAATCGTTTATTACACAACCATGACTCATTTTCTTCCATAAAAATTCAGCAAACAACATAAAGATTCACAAGGAAAAACCCTAGACTTTCAATCATTGTGCAAAATAATCCCCCCATTATCTAGCTCATGCTACAAGGGTTCCAAAAATACAAAAATCAACAAAAATGATCATCAAAATCACTTACTTGTAAGGGATGGAAGTTGCTGAAATTTTGAGCTTTCAAAACCCCTATTTTCCTGGTATTTTTGGTGGGGGAAGGAAGAAAGATGAAAAGATGACATCTTTTTCTTTTTGTTTTATTTTAATGCCAAATAAGCTACCTAATACCTACAACTTTGACTTTTCAAACTCTTTCTCTCTATGGCCGGCCAAGCACCCTATTTAGGGTCTATTTGCACTTTAAACACCCCAAATTTTGGTTCTGCAGCTATTTAACATATTTAGCTAGCAAAACAAAACTTTTGCCCTTTTGCGATTTAGTCCTTTTTCACAATTAAGCATGAAATCACTAAAATTATTTCACCAAAATTTTCATGCACTCATATAATCATGCTACAACACATAAAATAACATTAAAAACAATTTCTTTGGGCCTGAAATAGTGGTTCTGAAACCACTGTTCCGACTAGGCCCAAAATCAGCCTATTACAATTCTTCCCCCTTTAGGGATTTTCGTCCCCGAAAATCTTACCAGAAAAGTGGTTTAGTTATCACATAAACTCCCCTATCTCATAATCATTGCTGAAGAACTATTACTCAGGCTATGCTTAATACTTAGCTCTTTAATTTCTCATACTACAGTCATGAACAATTTCTGTGTTATACGATGCATTAACCGAATCTCGACTTCCATCAGGAAATTCATGTATATAAGGGTCGAATCCATACTGTCATAGAAATATATATACACATCATACTTGAATCCTCTCGGGTTCCAAATGGCGCAGGCAGCCCCATCACCATGGCCATAAGTTCTTTATCATTTATATAGCCCGATAGTTTACTAATTCAACCTCCGGTCATCATTAAAATTCAGAGCCTCATTTAGCTTCTCTTTTATTATTATTATTATTATTATTATTATTATTATTTTTATAATTCACGATATAAATCCTGGATCTCAATCCGATTAACAAAAACTAGCACTTTAAGAAATTCAAAATTTTCAAAAATACTTAAATATATAAGTCTGATGAACGGAAATTCAGTACATACAGACATGATTTGCAGATTCATCCATTACTTAACACCAAGTTACATAACATCTTTCTCTTTCAAAGATAGGAATAATCCTGATATGAAATCTATAGTAATCTCATTTTCATTTCCATTCCATTACCACCACTGGCAAAAATCATTCTGACATTACCTAATATTCAACTCTAATCCTGATAACATTTCATTTATTTAAGTACAAAGATAAAAAATATTGAGTTCCAAACTCGAACACCAATACATTACTCCTTTGAGTTTTCTTGTGACCTTCTGTATCAGCTTTAAATTTTTTTACTCAAGCACTTGTAACCACATTTTCCTTTTCTCAAAGATCATACAACAACAATCTCAGATCATCTACGCTATCTCAAACTCAAATCTTTCTATGACAGCAAATACATTAAGCTATCACATTGCCTTTTTTGTCCCAAAACATATCACAATCCATTTAACAACACATCACAGATCAATAATCTCTTGTCTGATGTAGGGTTAAACCAAGTCTAATGTTTTGATTAACAATGTTCTCATCTGTTCTAAACTTTACTAACATGCAATAGTCCATTCAGCTTTCACAAGGCGATAACTTTATCATTCATAGCAACTTTAAATCATACCAAAGTCTGCTAGGGAATACACACTTTTCATTTAGACTATCCGTCTTTTACCCATAAAGAAATGGAATTTTATTCCCGAACATGAATACCTCGTTTAGTCTATCAAACAATAACCAATATCGATTGAACCACCGAGTCGATCTTAATCACCAATAAATGACATTTCAAGAAATCCTCTCTTCCAGTCAAAAGAACGATTCAACATATAATCATTCAAACTTCACTTATCATACTAATCAAAGACCATTTCAAATGCAATAAGGATAATATATCTTCCCATATATGTATCTAACCGAACATCGATTAGAAGAAACATAATTATAATATCATGTGTATTTTCTTATAAGGTTCCAATAGATGAAATATAATATAATGCCAAAGAAAAATAAAACAGTGCTTATTATGAACTAATCAGGTTATTAATACCTTTTTCTATACATCATGATTAGAAAACATTCCCATACAATAAAATTTCATTAGAGGATAGATAGCCACAGGAATACCTCTGAGAATAAATATTCACATAGAATGCCCCAGAAGAGACTGCCAAAATCTGTTCAATTATAACGGCCATACTCAGATATCTTATCTTTTAAATATTATTCCTTCAACTATTTCTAAATAGTTTGATTCACCGAATCTAACTTCTTCACCAACTGTGATATCACATAATCCGAGAGATTCTTTAGATTAGTCCGATACCATTCTAATTCTGCCTCTACTCATTTACCCATCTCAATCTCTAATCATATTCGTAATCATTCTACAGTTGAACTCTTAGTTCTAATACTTATGAACTTATTAAATACGAATCTCATGAAATTCCTTTACAAAATACTACTCTGGTAAGGGGGTGAGGTCGTAAGGTTCCTAACTCGTTTCTCATACTCATATACATATAACACTAGTTCCTTATCAAAGTAACATTTTCACAAGCATATCGTTCACTTCAGGCAATTTATTATTCATATTCGTATGACACGAACTTTCCAGTTATCTTATCTAAACAAGTGTATTTACGCATGCATTCTGTGGATTCCGAAAACTTTACTTATCATCTTCATTTACTCAAACAAGTCATACACATGACATCACGTGGGTGCCAAACAAACATGAATAAGCATGTCACAATCTAAACTTTCATCTTGTACATCATCATATATATATCATTACAATCATGTAACTCAATTCAATCAATTTAGCACATTTTCTTAAGCTATACGAGTTTGCCCATTATAGTTGTCCAAACAAGTATACACGAACATTCGTTCCATCAATAAGGTGGGCGAGTTACTCAAATACATACATTGACTGGAGCAAATCGGTCATATATATCATAGTACTTTTGACTAAACATGGATAAGCTTATCACAATGTATTCATTTATCTCATTTAAAGATATTACTGAAATTCGTCAACATTCAACGTCCAATCGGGAAAATGACATTTTTATCTGTAACATGATATTGTAAACCTTAATTCATACCTTTATGAATTTCTTTTTGTCACAATCACTTAATCAAACAAGTCAAGTGCACAATATCATAGGAACATAACACAAGCATAGGTACTCATCGTAACATGAACTTTCATCTCACATGTTATCACTCGTATATCATGGACTTTTATTCATACTTTCCTAAGTTTAGGCTCATCATAATTGTACTTTACCCGAATACCTTAGCTTCACGTTGAACATGGTCAGTGTAGCTCGGTTGGAGAGTACCTTTGTCTAAACAACATAATTCTCAATCGCGTCGGGAGACATGACACTATCACAAATTGGTGGCATGTATAGCTAGACTCTCATGCATGCTAGGTTAGTCTGAGAACTGACTAAACCATAGCTCTGATACCACTAAATGTAACACTCCTTACCTGTATCCGATGCCGGGACAGGGTTCGAGGCGTTACCAGACTTAACATACACAATTTCTTGAAATAGGGCCATAAAATTTCATTTAAATTAAAAACATTCAATCACATGCATAATGTCACTTTCACGAGCTACCGAGGCTCTAAACATGCATTAAAGGCGGTTTGGAACTGAACCGAGAACTTTGGAAAGTTTAGGAAAGCTTACAAAAATTTTCATGAAATGGGGTCATACGCTCGTATGAACACAGGGACACACCCGTGTGTCTTCAACGCGTCCGTGTCCTCAGGCCGTGTAACTCTCTGTTTATGACATTAGTAAAATGAATTGAACCACATGGCCCAGCCACATGCCCGTGTGCTAGGCCGTGTACTCCACACGGTTGAAACATATAATCGTATCTCTACCCGTGTGGCTAGCACTTAGGCTATTTACCAAGCCTTTTTGTTACCATTAATATCTCACATACTTAAATACATTATAGGCACATATAATGTAACATCAAGTAAATGGTTAAACATCCTCCATTAAGACTCAATTGTAACATTCATATGTCATCATACATGTGTTTTGCTTACTCATTTTATACCAAGTCTAAACACACAAATTTACAATCAATGGAACAAGTCATGTTGATTATCACTTACACATTTCTACCCTGCATGACATTATTTCATATTCACAAATGACATGCCTGCCTAAGTCATTCCACACCAATTTCGTTTTCCAGCATTATTGACTCATTGCAATATCACACTTTTATTATCTGATTATGACCACTTCATTTGGTCATCAGACATTCATCAAGCATACATACCGTAACGCTAACCATTCATATTAAACAAATATAATCACATGACCACATCACAAGTCATCAATACATAGCTTGGATAAATAAGCTTACAAGCCATCACCCTTGGAAGCCACGTCTCATGGCTAAACACAACGAATCAATTTAAGCTAATATCTTGACCAAATCAGAAGAATACAAATCATAATAACTAAGTCTCTATACATGCCACTCACTCAAATACACCTAAGGTTTATCAATACCCCAACAGTAATAGCTTGATAGTGTGTTGCTACCTCCGACGCTCTGCAACCTCGCCAACCTAACAACACTAAAGAAATAAAAAGGGAGGGAGTAAGCTTTACTCTAAGTAATTCCATATGAAAATAGTAAGCAATATGCCAACATGCTTCTCAAGGTAATATGACTATAATTACACTTTTGCTTATTTTCTAGTCGTGCTATTTTTCTCGAGTCATAGTTACTAATTTATTTATATCTGGAGCTACAGAAATCCAAATTAAGATCCACTAATTTTCCCTAAAACTAGACTCACCTATATTATTACCATAAAATTTTTAGAATTTTTATTCTATCCAATAAGTATAGTTTATTCTTTAAATTTACCCTTTTTCGCTGTCTGACTGTTCCGACCCCTCTTCACTAAAATTTAATTATCTCATAATACGGGACTCGGATGATGTTTCCATATATTTCACTTGAAAATAGACTCACTAATTATTTTAAGCATATAAATTATAACCCATAACTATTTTTTTACAATTTTCAATGATTTTCTCAAATCACAATAGGGATTTCAAAATGATTCTAACTCTATATCACAATAATTTAAATATCTCATAATTTTCTTCTATGTGAAACAAGACTTAATAAGCTTTATTTTCGTATTTTATTTAGTCTCAAATTCAATTTCCACAAGTTTTGGTGAATTTTCAAATTTGGACTACATCTACTATCCAAAACAGTTTTAGTACAAAAATGATGATGACTAAGTTCGTCACACGTTCATTTCTTTTAAATTAGAAATCTATGCATTTATAAACATATATCTTAGTCCACCAAATTAACACAACATCATTTCACAATACTCATGGACTTACCATTCGTGGATTTCATATTGAATTGAGTTTTTGTACATACATGTACTCATTCGTAACATAACTCAAGTTCGTTCTCACCAATGACATACCTCATTGGGACCATCATCAAATCTGTCGGAACCATTTTTATTTTGAAAAATGAGGATCGACTTTAAAACGCAGTATGGAATCGCCACCAATCCTTTTTGTTTAAGTGTGATTGGGTCACCTAATAAAACATTTTATTTTATTAAAATATCGATTTTAGCCTACGAAATTTGAGAAAATGGGTTCAGGAGTCGGTTACATACGAGGAAGGATTAGCACCCTCGTTATGCCCAAAGTTGGTACCAAATTGATTAAACAATTCCTTATGTCTAAAATTTTTAAAAAATATTTTGAAATACAATTTCTTTTAAAACATTTGAATAACTGAAATTGAACATTAAAATTCTCTTGTTTCGAAGGAATATAATATCACATCCAGCACGTTAAGACATGATTCTTTACACCTTCGAAACCACGATCAATTCTTGATTTCCAAAAGCTTATACATTTGAAAATTACAAAGGATATTCGATTATTTGATCCAACAAAAAATCGAAACCAACACATTAGGGCACAATTTCTCGGATTTCCAATCATAGAACATTGCCTTTATTTTTTAGAAACCCTTATCAAAATGTCATATCCAGTGAGTTAAGACACAACACCTCGAATTCCTGAGAATAAGCTTTTATTTGAAACTTATACGTTTTGATTGAAAAAGGGTACCCGATTACTTAGATTCAACGAGGAAAATTGGAACCCAGTAAGTTAGGGCACAATCTTCTCGAAGATGCGAAATACCGAGTGTTGCCTTGTTTTGAAAACTTTTGAATAAAATGATTTTAAAACTTAAACGATATTAAAACACGACATTTTAAGCGAATAAAATGCGATGGAATAATAATATACAATGCAAAGTAATAATTCATAAACAAAATGTTATAATAATGAATCACAAATAACAAATAAATACAAAGTAAGAAAATCTAAAATAAAATATAAAACAATTCTAAGCAAATAATACATAAAAACGATTTAAAATGGATATTATAAAAGCGATTTAAAGTATATAAAATAATTTTTTTAAAAAAATTAGTATTCATTCAAGATAAAATAATATATAAAACTCTTTAAAAATAATATAAAAACAATTCAAAATATATAATGTATAAAAAAAAGTTTGAAATACATAATATATGAAAATATTAAAGTAAATAATGTATAAAAATTTGAAATCAGCGTTATATAAAAAGATAAAATAGATAATAACAAAAAATGTAAAAAATAAATAAATAAATAGAATGTTAATAACAAGGGTAAAAAACATATATAAGAAAAATAATAATGAAAATAATATTAGTATATAAATAGAAATAAAAATATAATAAATAGAAATTTAATAATAGTAGAAATATAAATAGATAAATAAAAATTAGATAAATAATAATAGTATTAGAATAACAAAATAAATAGAAATAGAAACATAATAATAATAGCAATAATATATTAAATTAGTTAATTTGATAATAAAATAGAGAAAATAAAAAAAAAGATTAAATCGAACCTTAAAGCAAAATTTTGGGGCAAATAAAAAATAAATAAAAGGAAATGGACCAATTTGAACGTGCAAATAACAAGGAGGGACCAAAAGGGAAATAATCCCCACCCTCCAAAACACACAGCTTTAAGGAAGACCAAAATGTAGTCAAAACAAATTTTAGGGTCAAAATTAAGAATAATAAAAACTTAATTGCAAAACAATAAAAAAACAGAAGAGCTAAAAGCAATTGGAAGAATTTAGAAAAAATAAAGAAATTGAAATGAAATGGACAAAACTCCCACGTAATTGAAAGAGAAAAGAAAATAATTCAATTCCAATGAAAATAGGAAAAGAGAGAATAATCCAATTCCAAATTGAAGTCTAACTAATTTATATACATAGAGTTTACTAAAAATAGCCCAACTAATTTAATAATAAAAAAATAAAAAAAATCATATCTTCCTATTTTTAGCCTTTTACCAAGTCAACAAATTTTGATAACTCCTTGGCTTTCTCCATCTTTTTTATTTGGCCACAATTTAATGATTGTCTTTCAATTTGGCCCTTTTTGGCTTGTTTTTGACTGATTGCATCCTTTGGCTTCGATTATTATTTTTTAGGGGCCCAGGCCAAAATTACCCTATTACAAAATCCTCCCTTGAATTACCCGTTGAACACTCGGAACACTAATGGATACACGAAAACTTGCACATAGTGCCATATACGCAGCTAGAACCAACTCATAGCGTGTGACGTATGTAGTTAAAGCTACCACATATTATGTAATGCTCGTATTTGAGCTACTCACGGGTTTGTACACAAAGTCAGCACCCAAACCCCAAAGCATTAACATGATATGCTCGCTCAGCTAGTTGCTCACGAGCTTGATCACATAGTCAACACCCGGACCCACATTACATATATCACTTATCTTATGAGCTCAGACACAACCCATGAGTTCAGACCACATTATTTCTCATGACATATCCCGTGTATCCTATACTATTTCTGAGGTTCAAACGAGGTTTCTTGTCTAACTCAATATCGATGCACTTGCTCATAGTTTCATTTATTCTTCCATCATACATTTCATACTTTCATGATAGAAATAAAACATTTAAATGTACATATTATCAAAGCATTAAAATATGCTACAACATCACATTATTTGCTTATGTACTTATTTGTTGAATCTTCATAAAAAATATTCGTATAACCAATCATACAATTGGTGGGGCAAGGAAGAAAGATGAAAAGATGACATCTTTTTCTTTTTGTTTTATTTTAATGCCAAATAAGCTACCTAATACCCACAACTTTGACTTTTCAAACTCTTTCTCTCGATGGCCGGCCAAGCACCCTATTTAGGGTCTATTTTCACTTTAAACAACCCAAAATTTTTTTCTCTAGCTATTTAACATATTTAGCTAGCAAAACAAAACTTTTGCCCTTTTTGCGATTTAGTCCTTTTTTGCAATTAGGCATGAAATTGCTAAAATTATTTCACCAAAATTTTTATGCACTTATATAATCATGCTACAACACATAAAATAACATTAAAAATAATTTCTCTGGCCCTGAAATAGTGGTTCCAAATCCACTGTTTTGATTAGGCCCAAAATCAGGTTGTTACAGTCCCGGCATAGGGTACAAGTGTGGGGTGTTACATATAGTGATGCTTCATTGATCAGTCTGGGTTGTGTTTTAGTGCAGGAAGAAAAAGTTATAGCTTATGCCTCGATACAGTTAAATCTGCATGAAAAGAATTATTTGGTACACGACCTTGAGTTAGCCGCGATTGTGTTCGTTTTGAAGATCTGGGGTCACTATCTATTCGGTGAGAAATGTCATGTTTATTCAGATCATAAGAGTTTGAAATATTTGATGACTCAAAAAGATTTGAATTTGCGATAGCGGAGTTGGCTAGAGTTGCTAAAATATTATGAGCTAGTGATTGACTATCATCCGGGAAAAGCAAATGTTGTTGCTGATGCTTTAAGCCAGAAATCTTTGTTTGCTCTGCGTGTGACGAATACTCAATTAGCTTTATCTGATGACGGTGCAATTATAACTGAGTTGAAAGCGAGACCGTTGTTTTTACAACAAATTTACGAAGCTCAAAAAGTTGATAATGATGATTGTTTGAGATTCAGAACTTAAAGTTAATACTGATGATTATTTGAGATTCAGAGGTCGAATATGTGTTTGAGAGATCCAGAGTTGATTCAGATGATTTTGAACAAAGCTCATAGTAGTCATTTATCTGTACATCCGGGAAGTACGAAAATGTATAATGACTTGAAATAACTCTATTGGTGGCGTGGTATGAAACGTGATATCTCTGAATTTGTTTTTAAATGTTTAATCTGTCAGCAAGTCAAAGCTGAGCATCAGGTATCGTCTAGTTTATTGAAATTGATTATGATTCCTGAGTGGAAATGAGATAGAATCACTATGGATTTTGTATCGGGTTTTGCCCCTATCTCTGAGTAAGAAAGATGCTATCTGGGTCATAGTTGACAGATTGAAAAAATTGACTCATTTCATTCCAGTATGAATGGATTATTCACTTGATAAACTTGCTGAGTTGTACATCTTCGAGGTTGTGAGATTGCATGGAGTACCTATTTCTATTATTTTGGATAGAGATCCGAGATTTACATCGCGTTTTTGGAAGAAATTGCAAGATGCATTAGGTACGAAATTACACTTCAGTACTGCTTTTCATCCACAGAAAGGTGGACAATCTGAGCAGATTATTCAGATGCCCGAGGATATGTTGAGATGTTGTATTCTTGAGTTTGAAGGTACGTGAGAGCGATATCTGCTATTGATTGAATTTGCGTATAAAAATGGCACCTTACGAAGCATTGTACGGTCATAAATTTTGAACACCTTTGTATTGGACTGAGCTCAGCGAGAATACGATTCACGGGGTTGATTTGATTAAAGAAACTAAATAAAAAGTGAAAGTGATTCACGATAGTATGAGAGTAGCGTCAGATCGTCAGAAATCTTACGCAGACTTGAAATGAAAAGGTATTGAATTTTAGATCGGGGATCGAGTGTTTTTGAAAGTGTCTCCATGGAAGAAAATACTAAGATTTGGCAGAAAAGGCAAGTTAAGTCTGAGATTCATCGGACCGTATGAGATCATCGAACGAGTCGGATCAGTAGCTTATCAATTAGCATTACCATCTGAGTTAGAAAAGATTAATAATGTATTTCACATATTGATGCTCTGACGATATCGATCTGATCCCACACATGTGATTTCTCCATTTTAGATTAAGATTTAGTCTGATATGACATATGAAGAAGAACCGATCAGAATATTAGCTTGTGAGGTTAAAGAATTAAGAAATAAGAAAATTTCATTAGTGAAAGTCTTATGGCATCAACACAGGATTGAAGAAGCCACATGGGAGCCCAAGGATGCTATGAGAAAGTAATATCCGAACCTATTCATTAGTAAGATTTTTAGGGACGAAAATCCCTAAGGGGAGGAGAGTTGTAACAGCCCAGTTTAGACCCTAGTCGAAACAGTGGTTTTGAGACCACAAATCTAATTGGAAAAAATGTTCTAATATTATTTTTCGTGCTTATAGTATGTTAATTTATATGTGTGAAAGTTTCATGTGAAAATTTTATTGTTTGTGTGCTCGATTTAATAAAAGGACTTAATCGCGTAAAGTGCAAAAGTGACCTGCTAATAGTTAAAATTGCTTAAATACTATGCTTTGTGAAATGTGAGGTCCTTATTATGTAATTGGACCATGGATAGTGGGATTGGCCATAAATGACCTTAAAATGGATGAATTATAAGTTATGAAGCCAAGGATAAAATAGTAATTGATGTGTTAATGTTTACTAAATAAAACAAACAAATTAAATTCATCGTTTTTCTTCATTCATCAACCGGAAATCAAAAGAAAAGAAAAGAAAAAAAAGACCAAGCTAGGGTTCGACATTCATTTTGCTCAATTAAGGTATGAATTTTGTTCGGTTTTTGACGATTTCTATGTTTTGTGATCGTTGTTATGTGTTCTAGCTAGTCCATGCTTAAATTTATGAAATTGTTGATGATTTGATGAGATGCCATTGATGAATTCATGATTTTTGTGATGTTAAATGGTGAAATAAGAAAGCTTGGTGTTAAATGTTCATGTTTTATTAAGTGATTTTTAGTGAAATTGTATAAAAAGGACTAATTTGTGAAAAGTGTAAAATGTTTGGTTTAAAGTGTAAAATAAATGCAAATATGGGCTGCTAGAGACTATATGAAAATTTGGTTAAGCATGAAAAATGTGAAATTATGTGTATTTTGTGATTTTATGAAATAGGGACTAAAATGTTCAAAATGTGAAATTTTAGGGGTTAAAGTGTAAAATGCCCTAATTCTGTGTTTGTGGATTGAAATGAATAAATGTGTGATTAAATTACTAAAATTTGAATTTATTTAGATCAAGAACGAAAGAAATTAGAATTAGATCGGGGAAAGCCGAAGGTTGTAAAATAATCGACTCGTTTAGCCGTTTTCATTTCCGAGGTAAGTTCATATGCAAATAAACGTATTTCAATTGAATAATATATGTTTGATTGTTGTGGAAATGAGTTGAATTGCTATGAGAGCTGAATAATTAAATTCGAGAAAGTATTGACAAAGTTACGACGTCTGAAAGCCCCGTACGAACCATAGGAATAGTATAGGATACATATGTCATGATATAGGATTCCGAGATGTGATATCGTGTAAGACCACATATGGGACGTTGGCATCGATTTGAGATTTACGTGTAAGACCATGTCTGGGATATTGACATAGTATAAGATTTTGTGTAAGACTCTATTTGGGACAGTGACATCGATATTTGATTACATGTGAGACCACGTCTGGGACGTTGGCATTGTACGAGCTTTCTGAGCTATTCGAGTATTCTTATTATTTTCGAATGGTTTAACGGGCACTATTGAGAAATAAATGATCAAGAAAATGTCTATCTGATTTAGGTACGTATGAAAGGTATATAAAATTTTGCAATGAGAAGTAAGAATGAATATGATCATTTGTGATGTGAACTATATGAATATGTGATGTGTTTATAAGCAAGTGATCATGAACACTTGAGTTATATGAGAAATATGATTTGGAAAATGTGTTTTTCCATGATTTATATATATGAATTGGTGTATAATTGTTTATGTGATAAGTTTATTTTTATATGGCTTACTAAGATTTGGAAAGCTTACTTTGTGTGTTTTCAATTATTTTATAGATTATCGAAGCTACCGTGAGCTCAGGGATCATCAAGGCTCGTCATCACACTATTGAATGATATTTTGGTACTTTTGAAGTTGTAAATAATAATGTATGGCATGTATAGACTAGTGATGTTATGATATGTGCTATGTGTTTTTCTTCCCATGTGATATGGCATGAATGTGATTGTGATTATGGAATTAGTTTTGATATAGACCATGTGATGGATAAATGATATATTTGATGTATATATTTGGTCTTATGTGAATAGCTATCTTGATATGATTTTGTGTTTGGTTAAATGTTGTTTGAGACTAATGGATTGGTATGATCTTAGTATATGAAATTGGTATACTATGATATGAAAATGAGTATGAAATTGATTAGTGATACTGTGGTTTGAATTATGCATGTTTGAGTAAGGTTTTGGTTGCCATTTGGTTTTGTATTATGCTTGGTTTTGGACTTGTAAGGATGACTATTAAGGGTGACAAAATTGGCTTTGTAAATGGCCTATTTTTGTCCACACGGGCAGAGAGACGGGCGTGTGTCTTAGCCATGTGTGACACACGGTCACTTTACACGACCGTGTGTCCCCTAGGGTACCCTTTCGAATTAAGACACTATACCCTACAAGTTTGACATGGCCTAGACACACGGGCGTGTCTATTGGCCGTTTGAGTGGCACACGGGCTGGCACATGGGCGTGTGGTCTGCCGTATGGCCAAGTCAGTAACCTCCCTAATTTTCACACGGTCTGGCACACGGGCGTGTCTTGTGGCCTTGTGGTGAAGTCAGTATGTATGCCCTGTTTTGCCACGGCCTAGACACACGGGCGTGTCTAATGCCGTGTGGGGCACACAGTCTGTTCACACGAGTGTGTGACCTCCGTAACTTGGAAAATTTTGTTAAGTTTCGAAAAATTTTGTATGTGCTTGGTTTAGTCTCGACCCCTTAATAAAACATCTTTAAGGTCTTGTTGACCTAAGAAAGGGACGTTGTGATGATGTTTGACTATAATGCTATACTGTGTGGATGATGTTTGTGAATTGATTATAAAATGTTCCGATACGTCTGGTAATACCTCTTAACCTTAGTCCGGTGATGGATACGATAGCGGTGTTACATGAAATAACTACAATGCCTTTAGTGTAGACTTGGCAGTGTTTAGCTTGGTCCTTTCCCATAATAATCTTGTCAGCCTTTGATCCCACACCAAAGGAAACCACTCATAAGTTCAAATGAACTTAGTGAGATTTATTACATTAATTATCAATGAATAACTCATGCTATCACAAGTATAAAGATTTGATGCGCATAAGTAAGCTTCTTGAATTTTTTGTAAGCCTTCGTAGTTCATTGGTGCAAGCGATGCCCATACTTTCCTCTTAAACACTGACATACATATCAGGTTGGATTTGAACAAAGTAACTTTTTTTTGGCACCCCTTTCTGGGACGTGGCATTGTCAAATTTCATCTCAGATTTTCATGTTACCTGGCTAGATTGGCACATCAAGAAATACCCACGCTGACATATATACGAATTGTTGACAACCTTTTTGGCAGACTCACATATACCTTACCACCATGACAGATTCCTACCCTGTTCCCTTCATCCTGTATTGAACTTATTATCGACTTATTATATTATCTCGACATTTACCTTCTTTGCGAGTATACTCTTCCAAAGGAAAACTTGTTTACCTACCTCCTTGTATGAGGCCTTCGTATATAAGATTTGGTAGATGTTCAAACATTAAGCTTTTCTGACGGAGCTGTACCTGCACTACAGTCTCACTGTACTTTTTTTCTTCAAGATGGTTCGAATTGATGTGTCCTTAATCAGATAGTCTTAATGGACTTCCCAGTCACTAATGGTCCCCAGTAGACTATTTCCTCGCTAGATCAGATAAAACAGACTTCTTATTATAAGATAGTCTCAACGAGCATCCTTTTCCTTTGTTAATTTGTGGCAGACATACCACCTAAGATGGCCCCTACCGGACTTCCCTCCACTAGCGACCTCTTTTCCAATTAAACACTTAGAATCAAGTTCTGATAACCATCTCATTTTCTTATAACCCATGTTGGCTTGTCCATCTCCTTTGGTGGACTCTTAATGGCAGATACATATTCGCAATTATTTTAAAGGAAATATCCCATTCCTCCACATATACATGCGTACAAGACGATTCCACCTATTCCTCTCACCTTCACATTTTGGCAAGACCACTTAAGCTTGCTTGCTAGAATTCCCTTACATGCCATAATCGTTATGTAACGCCCCAATTTTTGGGTTTTCTGTGTTTCTGTGATTTTTAAAATTTATGTGTGTTCTGGTTGGTTAAAATATAAATTTTAGTAGGTTAGTGGGCCTTTGGAAGGCCCAAACTTAAGTTAAATCCATGGTAGTCTTCGGAATTTTAATTTTATGAACAGGTGATGCAATTGGCGTTTGGGTTTTTAAGAGTAAAGGGGTAAAAGTTGACACAAAAAGGAGTATGGTGTAGTGGCAAGGTGGCGCCACTTAGGAGACAAGGAAGTGACGCCATAGAGGAAGTAAGGGGTCAAGGTTCAAGTCTTGGCTCTTGCAATATATTTTAGTTTTTCTTTTCAATAAATCTGGAAGTAAGTAGGTGCACTTTAAAGTTTAATGTTTTGGATTTATGACACAAATGAGTTGATGGCCTAGTGATGGTGGCGTGAGTTGGCATGTGAGAGGACTTTGGTTCGAATCCATTGGCACGCAAAGGTTGATTATTTTGCTATGTTGGGACGGCAAGAGTTGGTGTTGGTTTTAAACTCTGGTGATGGAGGGATCCCACATCGGGAAGCTAACATAAGAGTAGATGGAGAGTTGGCTTTAAATAGAGCAAACCATGAGGAGAGTAGGCATACCCTTGTTGGCTGATCCCTTTCGCTTTGTGGCGTGCTCGTTTGGGTTGGGCATCAGCTAAGAGTGTTTAGAGCGCGGATTAACTGCAGTCTCCTAACAGGTGTGTATTTCTCATTACTTTAGCAGTAGGACGGCTATTTCAGGCCGCGATGGGCTAAAATGGGCCATGTGGTCCCAGTGGGTCCGTAGGCCGAAGTGGATAAGTTGTAGAATTACTAAAATACCCCTGTAGGGTAGGACTACTGATTTACCCCTAGAGGGTAAAATGACTATTTTGCCCCTCGTGCGTAAATGACTAACTTGTGTGATGATTGGGTTAGTTGACGTGGATTTATGTTAGTTATCGTTAATTCGTAAGTCTAATGTGTTAGTGATCGATTGTAGGATTATCATGTGGGAGATATCGTCATCAATCGTCATCAACTAAGTGTGTAAACGACACCCTCCCTTAGACTGAATCGGTAAAAGCCAAAATACCGAAACGTTGGTATTTTGTGAACTCGCGAGCGTGCGAGCGCTCGTGAGATAGTTGTTAATGAATATGGTGCATTTGGATGATTAGAGTGCAGAGTGTGTATTTTCGTGCACAACGGTATTTTTGGGCTTAATGGGCCGAAAACGGGCCAATGGGCCAATGGGCCAACGGGCCACTTTGGTAAAAAAATGAGGTAAGTACTTCTGATTACTTGGTAAACGTTAGAATGAGCAGGAAACCTTAGCAATAGGTAATAATTACTGAAGTACCCTTATGCATGCAAAATTATGATTTTACCACTAGGGTTATTTTTTTCCTAAAAGGCATGATGTTCTGTTTCTGTATACGTATGCCATGACATATTATTTCTGTTGCATGGGACATGGGTTTATATTGATGGAGGAAGCGTTCTGGCAGCCTCGCTACAATCTGGTGGCCTCGCCACATATATCTGTTCTAGTGACTTCGTCACAATATCTGGCAGCCTCGTTGCAATCTTGTGGCTTTGCCACATATATATATATCTGTTCTGGTGGCCTAGCCACAATACCTATATCTGGTGACTTCGTCACAATATCTGGCAGCCTCGCTGCAATTTCTGTGGTGTGTAGCGGTTGGGTGGGTCGAGTAGTCTCCCCACATGGTGTAAGGCTAGTACGGGGATGTTATGGATGGCTTTGGGTTAGGATTTCTGCATTCATGATATATTTGTTCTGTATCTACTATGGGCCTATGGGTTTCATTCTGATTTCTGTACTGGGCCAAGGCCCAGATATGTCTGACTCTGAGGTTTGATCTGTTTTGGGCTATGGTTGGGTTATGTTACACACTGAGTTTACCAAACTCACCCTTTATTTTCATCTCTGCAGGAAATCCCCAACCATAGTGGGCTTGGAGCTGTAAGGGATTCGGAGTGGCCACATCATCTGCAAAGTTGGTTTTTCTAAGTTAGTTTGTTTTTATTATTTTTATATTCTAATTTAATTTTGGGTTTTAAGTTGTAATAAGGCCGCTATTTAAATTTCTTTTTCCCGTTATGGTTTTATTTTCTGATTATATTTATACTATGACAAAACTGCTAGTGTTAGGCTGCACGGTTTTTCAAAATTAATGAACGTTTTCAAGACTCAACAAGTACAACAAATGGATAGCCTAAAGATTGATAAACTGGCTTTTCATTCAACCGCTGTTTTTAGAAAGACCACCCCAATCACTTCAACCAGCGAATGCATACTAAGTTGTATGTCCATGTGACACGTTAGATCTGGCCATAACGTCTGGGCCGGGTTTGGGGTGTTACATTTAGTGGTATCAGAGCCAAGTTGCAACAACTCGGCTGTGGAACGGGTTGAAAAATGGGAGTTTGTAAAGATACACTGAATAAAGGTTTTCGAAAATTATTATTTTTAACTTGATTATAAAATGTTTTCGAGAATGTTTCCAATATTTTCTCTTTACAAATAGATGATTTTAAATATTAAAATCAGTTTTCTAAAATTAAGTTTTTTAGAAGGTGGCACACCGAATCTCTGGCCTAAGTCTGTAAGTTTTCTGAGCCTTTCTGATTGTTTCTGAAATATTTGTTATATGCTTATACAAAACCTTATCATGGTACTTTAGTTAGGGTAACACTAGAACTATAGAAACTCTGATAAGTAGACTGAGACTGTAGCTAGGCTACCGCAAATGGAAACTGTGACAGCCCTAAAGTGACCCTAGTCGAAAAGCGGTCTCGGGACCGCTAGACCAAGTCACCAAATTATTTGAATGTGATAATTATTGCCTAAAATATGTGAATATAAATGTGTGAAAGTTTTAAGCTTCGATTTAGTTAATTGCATGTGAATTTAGTTGATAGGACTTATGTGAGAAAATTTAGAAATGTGCTAGGCAAATGCAAGTGGCCTAATAGTGCATGTAATCAAAGGGGTGGACTTACATGTCAATTTCCCCCCATTTAAGTACTAGTGGCCGACCATGACAAGGGATGATGGGCAAAACATGTCATGAAACATGTTGTGTTAATGGAAGAATAAAATAAGAAGCATGGGCAATAAACTAATAAGAAATTGAAGGAAGAAAACAAAGAGAAAAAAATGTGTTCATCATTCTCATGCATGACCAAAAAAAAAGAAGAGAAAAGCTCTCATGTTGTTCTTGGCCGAATAGGAGAAAGAAAAAGAAGGAAAAAGAGCTTTGAGGAAATCGGCTATGGTGGTTTGATAGACTAAGGTATGTTTGATGATGTTCCATGAGATGCATGCATGTTTTAGTAGTTAGCTTGAGTTCTAAATAGCCCATGGTTCAAATCTTTACTATGTCATGGAGATGATATTCGGCCAAGGTGGATTGGTGTTGATATCATTTGCATGCTAAAAGTGAAGCTTTGTAATGGTGCATGTGATGGTGGATTGATGATTCTTGAATCTTCTTTTTAGCATTTTTGAGTGAGACATTAAGTTCTTTGTTTAACCATGACCAAAAATTGAAATGGTATGGTGTTGTGATGCATTTGGCCATGGTAGGAAGTAGAAGGGAAAATATGGTTGTTGTTAGATGAAGTAGAGTCTAACAAATGAGCACATATGTGCATTAGTTGCTAGATGGAGAAGAATCGGCTAGCAAGTTGTGTGCTAAGGCCGAATATAATTTTTGTATATTAATGAGTAATGCATGTGTTGAATTGATGGAAAGGGAGAGGATGCTTTACTAGTGTATATATGTGTATGGGCCAAGTTTTAAACTTGAAACAAAATGGTGTTTAGTCAATACAAGTGACCATACTTGTAGAATGTATTGAGTGTTGCAATCGGCCTCAACATAGACATGTATGTTCGGCCACATGAATGAGTACATAAGTTGATGTGTATGTTCGGCCATAGGTAAGCATATTGATGGCTTTATCTTGACTTAGAAAATTCGGCTAAAGGAAATATTAGCTAGTATGTTGAATTCGATTCGTAATTTCGTACATATGTGACTCTAATGTCTAATGTATATATGGGCTAAGTACCTTGAGCTTCTCTTTTGATGTTCGAATGAATTGTATTAAATTGCTTGATGTGATTAAAAATGCGTATGACCATTGTGTATTTGAGCTAAAAGGTGGCCATATGACCTATCAAACTCCTTGTCATATTCGGCCATAAGCTAGCAAAATGAGACTTTAATGAGTTAAATTTGTTTGAATTAAGCTCAAGAGCAAAGGGGAACTAAATCCGATAAAGGGAAGGAAAAAGTGGTCGAATAGCCGTCGAAACCGTTCGACAACATCCGAGGTAAGTCTTCGAGTAATGACCCTACTTGAATTATATTGAAATGATTAGTCATACTATGACGGATAGCCGAATGTGCATAGAGACTATGTTATAAAGCCAATTGAAATCATGCTCTTTGTGTGTGGCTATCGAGCCGAAATTGGAAACGTTTAATAAATGTTTTGTGTTTGAGCCTTAGTAACGAAAATGAAATATGGATGTGTCATGATTATTGATATATGTGTGCATGAGCATTTGAATGATATCCGGGCTAAGTCCCGAAGGCATTTATGCTAGTGATTTTATCCGGGCTAAGTCCTGAAGGCATTTATGCTAGTGATTTTATCCGGGCTAAGACCCGAAGGCATTTGTGCGAGTTGATATATCCGGGCTAAGACCCGAAGGCATTTGTGCGAGTTGCTATATCCGGGCTAAGACCCGAAGGCATTTGTGTGAGTTGCTATACCCGGGTTAAGACCCGAAGGCAATTGTGCTTGTGGTTATATCCGGCTAAATTCCGAAGAAACTTGGGTTCGAAGGTGAGCATGTTGTGCTGTAATAAATTCAATTAATACGCTCGAAAAACCCAAACGATAAGGTATGTTTGCGTGTGCATCGGAAAAGTCGATTCATTTTAAATAGTATTTGTTCAATCGACTAACGAACTTTCGGCTTTTAGATAGGTTAATACCTTGTGTGTATATGTTGATGAAGTGTGAAGTAAGTATGTTTATGAGAATGTGTATTAATAAAGTGATTCATTTAGCTATGTGAGTGTAATACTTTAGTCAAAGCCGATTTCATTACTTGAAACTTACTAAGCTTTAAAATGCTTACCCCGTTGCTTTGGCTCTCTGTTTTATAGATTTTGTTCGTTAGATATCGGACTCGGGATCATCGAAGTCGAAGTCATCCACACTATCAAAGCCCTTTGGGTACTCTTTTAGTTGAACTCTGGATATGGCATGTATAGGACTACCCTTTGTTGTTTTTCAAGTACTTTTTGTGATGTATGTGTGTACAGCCATGCGAAAATGGCTCGTAGAAGTGGAGTATGGCATTAGACCATTTGTGTTTATGTATATATATATGGTTTCATGATGTGACTATGGACTGGAATGGAAGTGTTGGGCAAATGATCAGCCATTGGAATGGCTAAATATGATCATATGTGGACCTATGTATGACAAAACTCTAGTTGGTCCATGGTAACCACGAAATAGGTAAAGTTTACCTTGAAAACAGATGCTGACTGCAGCAGTGGTGTGGATTTGAAAAATCACTAAAATTTTTAGGAATGGAATTAAATAGTGAATAAATTATGTAATCGAACCTTGATGAATCTACTTTCATATGAAAGTAACAAAACAATCATATGAACAGTATATTAAGAGATATTAAAGTTCTCGTGAAACAGGGCCAGAACGGTTTCTGGATCTCCTGTTTCCACTTTGAAAATTTACCATAAATTATCCAGAGATAACTAGAAGTCATGCCTTATATTTATAGATTTCCCTTTGAGTCTAGTTTCATTAGAAACAAACGGCATGAGTATTGAAGCTCTGTACAGGGAGATATCCAAGTCATAATACGTGAAGGTCAGAGTAGTCGAACCCAGAATCAGGGGAGACTTTAACTAATAAGCTGTACCAATTGGCCCGACCAAAAATTATAGAAATAAATCCACAGATGGATATATGAGTCTAATATCAGGGAAAATTTACGGAATCAGATTTCGAGTTTTGGAACTCGAGATATGATTTTTAAGGCGACAGTGACGCGGTTAGCCAACCTATCTGGAATTTTTTTTAATGGACTGTGAAAACAAAGTAAATGAACTAAGTCGGTCAGCACCTCGTGTTCGACTCCGGCAACGGTCTCGGGCACGGGGTGTTACAGAAACAAACTCAAACTCTGAATTACTGTTATTCATAAGACATCTGTAATAAGCACTGAAATATTAAATTGATTCATAAAATTCTTAACCAGATAATATGAAATGAGTACACGAGCAACTCGTGGAAGAGGCCGTGGACGTGGCCGAGGTAATGCTCAGGCTGAATCTTCATCTTCAGGACATGTGCCGGCCGCAGATGCACCGGTACCACCAGCAACGGAGGTAGAGTCTTATGATCGAGGTGCCGGGGGCTCTATCCCACGCAATGCTCCGAGTTTTGGAAAGGGTTGCTGGGGCAAGTACGGGAAACAGAATTCGGGGGTCTATTTCTGAGCAGCTCCGGGCCAATGGAGCAGAGATATTTATGGGCGTATCTGTTGTAGATCCGAATGTGGCTGAGTATTGGTTAGAAGCCACAGAGCGGATTATGGATGATCTGGACTGCTCTGTGGAGCAGAAGCTGAAGGGAGTCATATCATTACTCAAGGATGAGGCTTATCAATGGTGGCTCATGGTGAGAGATGGAACTCCTGCTGACAGTGTGACTTGGGAGCTATTTAAGACAGCCTTCAAAGGAAAGTATATTGGGGCTAGTTACGTGGACTCTCGTCGGAACGAATTTCTGAACCTAGTCCAAGGGAGTAAGTCAGTGGCTGAGTATGAGTCTAAGTTTCTGAGACTGAGCCGGTATGCTTCTGGGATTGTCGCTACAGAGTATGAGCGTAGCGTACGCTTCGAGGATGGTCTGAGAGATGAACTTAGGGTGCTGATTGCTCCGCAGAAGGAGTGTAACTTCATTGCTTTAGTGGAGAAAGCTAAGATAGTTGAGGAAGTGAAGCATATATAAGACAGAATCGTGAGAAAGATCGAAACCGTTTTAGGAGAGATTCAGGACTTTTAGGTGGTATGAATAGGAATGTTAAGAGAGCAAGGGTAATGGAGCCAGTTCGAGCAGTACCGACGAATGCTGTTAAACCGCAAGGTTGTAGGAATTTTGGGAAGATGCATATGGGCGAGTGTCGGAAATGTTCTGGTGCTTGTTTCTGATGCAGATCTATGGAGCATAGGGTTAAGAATTGTCCCCAAGAACCAGATCAGGTTCAAGTTTTAGAGCAGAGGGTCGCTCAACCAGTGATGGGTGGACCACAGTTTTCGAGAGGACGTGGGCAAGGCAGAGGTGGTAATGGAAACTGTCGAGGAAGAGGAACGCCTGGCAGGGGTACTGGATTTGCTGAGGCTCGTCAGCCGGCGTTAGTGTATGCAGCTCGTTGCCGAGAGGAGGGTGATGTGCCTGACGTCATAACTGGTACGTTTCTGATTTCCAGTATGCCATACACTGCATTGATAGATGTTGGATCTACCCATTCATATATTGCATGTGCTATATCTGGGTCGCTGGGTATGCACTCTGAGGAGACCGTGAGTAGGGTATCTGTACTAAGTGCTTTGGGTCACTCGGTTAGGGTAGATAAACTGTATAGAGATGTGCCTATAGAAACTCAAGGAAAAGTTTTCTCTAGAGATTTAATGGAGCTACCTTTCGGAGAATTTGATCTCATCTTGGGAATGGATTGGCTTGTTAAGCATAGGGCTACTCTGATTGTGCTGCTAAGTGAATAATGTTAAAGACCACAAAGGATTAGGAGGTTTTGGTGATAGACGAGCGTAGGGATTATCTGTCTAATGTGGTGTCGGCATTGCGAGCCGAGAAGTGAATTTGAAAGGGATGTGAGGCTTATTTAGCATTTGTAAGCCAATTAGGAACTGAGGATCTGACAGTGGATAAAGTTAGAACCGTCAAGGATTTTCAAAATATTTTTCCAGAGGAGCTTCTGGGTTTGCCCCCGAACCGAGAGGTTGAGTTTGGAATCGACTTGTTGCCTGGAAAGGCACCGGTGTCCATTGGACCTTATAGGATGGCACCGGTGTCTATTGGACCTTATAGGATGGCACCGAAGGACTTGGTGGAGCTAAAAGCCCAAATTCAAGCGTTATTGGATAAAGGCTTCATTAGACCAAGTGTGTCTCCATGGGGAGCACCAGTGTTGTCCGTAAAGAAGAAAGATGGGTCAATACGGATGTGCATCGATTATCGACAGTTGAACAAACTGACGATTAAGAACAAGTACCCACTACCGAGAATCGATGATTTATTCGACCAACTTAGAGGAGCTTCAGTATTTTCCAAGATTGACCTTCGATCTAAGTATCATTAGTTGAGGGTTAAGGAGGTAGATATTCACAAGACGACATTCAGAACTCGGTATGGTCATTATGAGTTCTTGGTTATGCCATTTGGGTTGACGAACGCACCTGCTGCATTTATGGATCTGATGAATCGAGTGTTCCAGCCATACTTGGATTGATTCGTGGTAGTCTTTATCGACGATATTCTGGTTTATTCTGAAACTGAGGAGAAGCATGATGAGCATCTTCGTATTGTACTGCAAGTACTGAGGGAGAAGGAGCTTTATGCGAAATTCAGTAAGTGTGAGTTCTGGTTGAGAGAGGTAACTTTCTTGGGGCATGTTGTCTCTGCTGAAGGGATCAAGGTGGACCTCGAAAGATTGATGCGATTCTGGAATGGAATCCACCGAGGTCAGTGTCGAAAATTCAAAGTTTTCTGGGTTTAGCTGGGTACTATAGAAGGTTTGTGGAAGGATTTTCTGTGATGGCAGCGCCTTTCACAAAGCTTATAAGGAAGGGAGTATCGTTTGTTTGGACTGAGAAACAACAGGAATCTTTTGGGAAGCTGAAGAAAGTTCTAACTGAGGCACCTGTACTGATTCAGCCAGAGTCTGGAAAAGATTTTACTGTATGCAGTGATGCATCACATGTAAGGTTGGGCTGTGTGCTAATGCAAGAAGGTAAAGTGGTTGCTTATGCATCGCGATAACTTAAACCACATGAAGTTAACTATCCTACTCATGATCTGGAGTTGGCAGCAGTAATCTTTGCAGTTAAGATTTGGGGACATTACCTGTACGGAGAAAGGTGTATTATATACACAGATCATAAGAGTCTTAAGTACTTGCTGACTCAGAAGGAGCTGAACCTTAGGCAGCGGAGATGGATAGAGTTGCTTAAAGATTATGACTGCGCGATTGAGTATCACCCAAGCAAAGCAAATGTGGTGACTGATGCCCTAAGTCGTAGAACTGTATCTGATCTGAGAGCCATGTTTTCCCATTTGAGTCTGTATGACGACGGTAGTCTGTTAGCAGAACTGCAAGTTAGGCCGACCTGGGTGGATGAGATTAAGGAAAAATAGTCGAGGGATGAGTCCCTAGTTTCTCGATTCTGGTAAGTTAAGAATAGGGATACTTCTGAGTTCAGACTGAACAGTGAGGGAGTTCTGTGTTACCGAGGTAGAGTTTCTATTCCGAAGGACTCTGACTTGAGGCAAGAAATTCTAAAAGAAGCTCATGGAGGTCTGTGTGCTATTCATCCTGGAGGGAGTAAAATGTATCGCGACTTAAAGGAGTTTTATTGGTGGCCTAGATTGAAGCGAGAGGTAACAGAAGTTGTGGGAAAATGTCTGACTTGTCAGCAAGTGAAAGCTGAACATCAATTACCTTCGGGACTTTTGCAGCCAGTGAAAGTACCACTTTGGAAGTGGGAAAGGGTAACCATGGATTTTGTGAGTGGGTTACCCTTGACACCGTTGAAGAAGGACTCGATTTGGGTAATTGTAGATAGGTTGACTAAATCTGCTCATTTCATACCTGTCTGCACTGATTATTCACTTTAGAAGTTAGCCAAATTGTATGTGGTGGAAATAGTGCGACTTTACGGAGTGCCAGTGTCGATTATTTCTGATCGAGATCCTAGATTCACATCTCGGTTTTGGCAAAAGTTACATGAAGCGTTGGGTACACGATTGAACTTTAGTACAGCCTTTCATCCTCAGACTGATGGTCAATCGGAAAGGGTTATTCAGATTCTGGAAGACATGTTGAGGGGATGCGTTATCGACTTTCGAGGCAGTTGGGAGGATTACTTACCGTTGGCAGAGTTCGCATACAATAACAGTTATCAGGCAAGTATTCGAATGGCTCCTTATGAGGCACTGTATGGGCAAAGATTTCGTACACCTAGTTGTTGGATCGAGTTGGGTGAACGACAGGTTTTTGGACCTGAATTGGTGGCAGATACTGAGGATAAGGTCAAGTTGATTAGAGACTGGTTGAAGGAAGCATCTGATAGACAGAAGTCATATCAGATTTGAAGCACAAGGAAATTGAGTACTCTGTGGGTGATATGGTCTTCTTAAAGGTTTCGCCTTGGAAGAAAATATTAAGGTTAGGGAGGAAAGACAAGTTAAGTCCGCGGTTCATTGGGCCTTATCAGATTCTTAAGCGAGTGGGTCCAGTGGCTTATCAGTTGGAGCTACCTCCAGAGTTGAATAGGATTCATGATATCTTTCACGTCTCCATGCTTAGGCGGTATCGTTCTGACCCTACTCATGTTGTGCCGGTTGCAGAGATCGAGGTCCAAACAGACTTGACTTTTGAGGAAGAGCCTGTGCAGATTCTGGATCGAGTTGTTAAGATTTTGAGGAGGAAATCAGTTCTGCTAGTAAATGTGCTTTGGCGTAATCATGGCAGAGAGGAAGCTACTTGGGAGCCAGAAGTGGCAATGCGTCAACAATATCCTCATCTATTTGATTCAGATAAAATTTCAAGGACGAAATTTCTTTAAGGAGGGTAGAGTTGTAACGCCCCAATTTTTGGGTTTTCTGTGTTTCTGTGATTTTTAAAATTTGTGTGTGTTCTGGTTGGTTAAAATATATATTTTAGTAGGTTAGTGGGCCTTTGGAAGGCCCAAACTTAAGTTAAATCTGTGGTAGTCTTCGGAATTTTAATTTTATGAACAGGTGATGCAATTGGCTTTTGGGCTTTTAAGAGTGAAGGGGTAAACGTTGACACAAAAAGGAGTGTGGTGTAGTGGCAAGGTGGCGCCACTTGGGGGACAAGGAAGTGTCGCCATAAAGGAAGCAAGGGGTTCAAGGTTCAAGTCTTGTCTCTTTCAATATATTTTGGTTTTTCTTTTCAATAAATCTAGAAGCAAGTAGGTGCGCTTTAAAGTTTAATGTGTTGGATTTATGACACAAATGAGTTGATGGCCTAGTGGTGGTGGCGTGAGTTGGCATGTGAGAGGACTTTGGTTTGAATCTCTTGGCATGCAAAGGTTGATTATTTTGCTATGTTGGGACGGCAAGAGTTGGTGTTGGTTTTAAACTCTGGTGATGGAGGGATCCCATATCGGGAAGCTAACATAAGAGTAGATGGAGAGCTGGCTTTAAATAGAGCAAACCATGAGGAGAGTAGGCATACCCTTCTTGGCTGATCCCTTTCGCTTTGTGGCATGCTCGTTTGGGTTGGGCATCAGCTAAGAGTGTTTGGAGCGCGGATTAATTGCAGTCTCCTAACAGGTGTGTATTTCTCATTACTCTAGCAGTAGGACGGGTATTTCAGGCCGCGATGGGCTGAAATGGGCCATGTGGTCCCAGTGGGTCCGTAGGCCCAAGTGGATAAGTTGTAGAATTACTAAAATACCCCTGTAGGGTAGGACTGCCGATTTACCCCTGGAGGGTAAAATGACTATTTTGCCCCTCATGTGTAAATGACTAACTTGTGTGATGATTGGGTTAGTTGACGTGGACTTATGTTAGTTATCGTTAATTCGTAAGTCTAATGTGTTAGTGATCGATTGTAGGATTATCGCGTGGGAGATATCGTCATCAATCGTTCAACTAAGTGTGTAAACGACACCCTCCCTTAGACTGAATCGGTAAAAGCCAAAATACCGAAACGTTGGTATTTTGTGAACTCGCGAGCGTGCGAGCGCTCGTGAGATAGTTGTTAATGAATATGGTGCATTTGGATGATTAGAGTGCAGAGTGTGCATTTTCGTGCACAACGGTATTTTTGGGCTTAATGGGCCGAAAACGGGCCAATGGGCCAACGGGCCCACTTTGGTAAAAAGACGAGGTATGTACTTCTGATTACTTGGTAAACGTTAGAATGAGCATGAAACCTTAGCAATAGGTAATAATTACTGAAATACCCTTATGCATGCAAAATTACGATTTTACCCCTAGGGTTATTTTTTTCTAAAAAGCATGATGTTCTGTTTCTGTATACGTATGCCATGACATATTATTTCTGTTGCATGGGACATGGGTTTATATTGATGGAGGAAGCGTTCTGGCAGCTTCACTGTAATCTGGTGGCCTCGCCACATATACTTGTTCTGGTGACTTTGTCACAATATCTGGCAGCCTCGTTGCAATCTGGTGTGCTTCGTCACATATATATATCTTTTCTGGTGGCCTAGCCACAATATCTGTATCTGGTGACTTCGTCACAATATTTGGCAGCCTCGCTGCAATTTCTGTGGTGTGTAGCGGTTGGATGGGTCGAGTAGTCTCCCCACATGGTGTAAGGCTGGTACGGAGGTGTTATGGATGGCTCTAGGTTGGGATTTCTGCATTCATGATATATTTGTTCTGTATCTGCTATGAGCCTATGGATTTCATTCTGATTTCTGTACTGTGCCAAGGCCCAGATAAGTCTGACTCTGAGGTTTGATCTGTTTTGGGCTATGGTTGGGTTATGTTACACACTGAGTTTACCGAACTCACCCTTTATTTTCATCTCTGCAGGAAATCCCCAACCATAGTGGGCTTGGAGCTGTGAGGGATTCAGAGTGACCACATCATCTGCAAAGTTGGTTTTTCTAAGTTAGTTTATTTTAATTATTTGTATATTCTGATTTAATTTTGGGTTTTAAGTTGTAATAAGGCTGCTATTTAAATTTCTTTTTCCTGCTATGGTTTTATTTTCTGATTATATTTATACTATGACGAAACTGCTAGTGTTAGGCTGCGCGGGTTTTCAAAATTAATGAACGTTTTCAAGACTTAACAAGCACAACAAATGGATAGCCTAAAGATTGATAAACCGACTTTTCATTTAACCGTTGTTTTTACAAAGACCACCCCAATCACTTAAACTAGCGAATGCATACTAAGTCGTAAGTCCATGTGACACATCAGATCTGGCCATAATGTCTAGGCCGGGTTTGAGGTGTTACACGTTATGTTGACAGCTTCATTGTTTATTGTTCTGGCAAACTTCAATTGGTCATAAGGCTAACCTATTCACAACTTGATCATGCCATGACTAAATATGGACTTTTGACTCCTAAGAGTTAGTAAATAGCTTTTGAGGTGTCGCTTCGTAGAGCCTATAAATAACCATTCCACGATGCCACCAAACTTCTTCAAATCCCCTTTCAATCTATCCATTCCTCTATTGCGCTAATTTTCCTATTTTTAACTAACCCACCAAAATAACTCCCTCTATAATCCACATTTTTTATAACATACATTTCACACATAACATGCTATATTATAACAAGGGTTACGTCACATATCAATACATCGATACACAGTTCTATCACGTAGTTCAAAGATCATACTTGCAATCATTCATATATTCACACAGCCTTATGCATGTATGACTTTCTCATTCACCACAATCATATACAACCATAGAACTCAAAGTAGAGATATATGTAGCACAACAACTAGTAGATACCCAAAGGTGGAGTACAAAAACTCACATGCTATCCTTCATACTCTCCAGCATAGCTTTTCCAAATGCTAGAGTCTCCTTCATCCTAACAGCAATTCACCAGATTCACTACTTCCTAGTCTCAAACTTCACAATCATTACCCTATGCAGAACCTTCCTCATCTTTCCCTTCTTTAAAGTGACTAAAGAAGAAGATGCCAAAGAGGAGAAAATAAAGTAGAATTGAGATAATTTTCTTCCTACAGAATGTTCCTTCTCATACATATTTGTAGACTCTAAAATATATATATATTTTCAACACTATTTTATGTACAATTTATGCAAATTCTTAGTAAATAAATAACACTTCCTATGGTTTCACACTTAATTTTGTGATATTTTATAATTTCCATGGGAATGTGTTCATTTTTGTGAAATTTATGTTAAATGCATGTTCTTTTATTACTTTTTGGGAATAATTGGACTAAGGGAAAGTATGGCAGAATTTTGGTTGTATTTAGGTTTAAACAAGGATAGATTGGGAGATCCAGCTACAGTCACGTAGGCTTCAAAATGACTTCATTCTAGACTCAATTACATGGAGGCCCAAAATTTTTTAATTGGAAAACCAAAACCATTCCATTTACCCACTTTTCCATGAAATAAAGATGACAACATCCACTGCTAAAATTAGTAGTCCACAATCGACTATTCAACCCCCAAAAAATAGAAATTTGATCCCATTCTCCATCAAATAAAATCAAAAAATTTTCCCTTTGAATCAAGCCTCAAAACCGTCCACTTCTCTACTAAAAATAATAGTCAAAACCACCTATTTACTTGTAACAACAAGTTTTTAGTGGTGTCAAAAATAATGGTTTTGGGATCACAAATCCAATGAGTAAGTCTGTAATAATTAGTATTTAAATTATATGAGTTAATTATAATTTTATATTGAATTTTCCTTTAAAGAATTTTAGCTAATTAAATAAATAGTTAAGAATAAGTGATTGTCCCGAAAGTCAAGTGATTTTAGAAAATAGGGTATCGAGACCTCATTTCTGTTAACTAAACTCATAAATATTTTTTATTAAATATTTATGGAGTTACTATTTAGGTGTATGAAGATTCAATTAGAAAATTTTATCGTATAATTAGTTAATTTAAGGAAAAGAACTAATTTGTAAAAGTCGTAAAATCTAGTCACAATTCAACTATATTGATGAGATGGTTTAATTTACATAAGTGGGAGGATTTAAGTAGCAAATATACCATTTTAATTGGAATAGACGATGTAAGGCTAGAAACAAGTTGAATTGTGTGTTTGATAAAAGGGTAATATGGTAATTAATTAGTTATAAGCTTAAGTAAAATAAATGAATAATTATCATCATCTTTCTTAGTGCTTCTTTCACTGAAATTTAAATTGGAGAAAACCATAGCTTATTTCAACATTTGGCCAAACATAAACAAATTTATGTAAGTGATTTTCTCATCCATTTCTCGTAAATTTTATATTTTTGAGATCGTTACAACAAGGTCCAGCTAACCCGTCTCTCCATTTTCAAAACTGTTAAAGATTGTTCTTGATGTTAAATGAAGGATTTATAATCTTGGTTGTTGTTTAGGACTATTTTGTAAAGAAATTTTAGTTGGTTTTTAGTTAAAGGACTAATTTGTTATAACATTAAATTTACATGGAATTTTTGTGAATTTTGAATAATTATATACTGTTCTATTTTAAAAGAAAATTTAGTTAGCCTGGGAAATTGTGAAATTTTGATAAATTTGGAGTTTGGGTTTAGGGACTAAATTGAGAGAAATACAAAAGTTTAGGGGCAAATTTTAAATATAGAAATTTAAGGGCACATACATAGAAATAAGTTTGATGGTATATTTGTAATTGATATATTGAATTTAATCATTATATAGATCGATAATTGAACTGTACGGAGATTAACCAGTGAAAAGAGAAAGTTGCGGATTAGTCCTTACGAGTCAAGCGAAAGCATAATCTAGGTAAGTTCATAGTATAGATAAATATATTTAAATATGTTATTAATTATGTTGATTGAAATTGTGTAATTTGGAAAATGAATGAATATATGGTGTTGGAACTTTGAATTATAATTTGTTTAAAAGTAGTATAAAATGAATGTGTATGTATGAGAAAGTTGGAAAGATGGTGATGAAATATGAACTATATGATGCTAAAATGGAAGAAATGGAATTACTGCACATTTTCAGATATTATAGAAGTGCCTCTGTTTTTGTTAAAGTGATTAAATCATTTAAATTATCCATTTGAACATACTAAACGATTAGGATATGATTGGCATGCCAATAGGGTTAGAATATATGCTCATACGGGATTGCACTTCGGTGCCTCTATTTGCATTTCGATGCCTCTGTATTGCACTTTGGCGCGTCTGTTAGCATTTTTAATGCTCTCTGGTATGATTTCGTGAAAATTCGAGTATCCGAGTTAATTTGGTACAGTTCAACGACCACAATAATACATGTTTTTAGTTACATTATTCACTGAATTGGAATTATGTTTATTAAGATATTATATCTATATTTAAAAGTATGAATTGCTTCAGTATATGCCATTTTGAATTATGAGTTTTATAATTGAATGTTTTGGTTCTAATGATATGTGATTTTGGAAATGGTTGTCAGGATTATAATATTTTAAGTTCAATTAGTAAACAATTATAAGGTAAGTTGAATTGAATTTTTAACTATGGACTTACTAAGCTTCCTAAGCTTACCAATTTTGTTTTGTTATGTTTTTTTCTATAATTAGTGTTCTGTAAAACTAGTCGGATGGATCAACTTCAAAGCTCATCCTATCCAAACTCCTTCTCGATAGCTTTTGATTTGGATTATTTTGGTTTGTGGAATGTATATATAGGATTTGAAGCTATCAAGTTTTATATGTTAATTGAATTTGTAATTAATTTTATGTTGTTGTCAGATGATAAATTATGTTTCATGTGATATCATTTTGTATGGTAATACTTTGTGTCTTTGTTTTGGCATTGTTTTGTTTTGGTATCTTTAATGATGATTGAAATATGGTATGACCAATTTGGTAGGGAATTCATGACAATGGACATGTTTGATTTGCTTTTGGTATGTGGTTTTTGTATTTGATAATTGTAGACATGGTTGTTGATTGAAGAACATGTATATGTAGGTGATATCTTAGGTGATTTACGTATGGATATGAATAAAATTTGTGGTGTCAATTGGTTAGGCACATAAGTGTATGAGTTTGGTATGTTTTAGGTGTGTTATATGTGTTTTTGAATAGGTGAATTTGGTTGGAAAAGGGATGGATTGGTGTCTATGAAAGGATGTTTGTTTTAGCTCAAAAATAATGCCGCACACGGCTTGGGACACGGGTTGTCACACTGTCGTGTGCCATACATGGCCTTCTCATGTGACCATGTGTCTTATTAAATTTTAGGTGCAGGGTAGTCCATAGGGCCTCAAAGAGTTACAGGGCATGGCTACACGACCGTGTAACCCAACATCGAACGTTTACTCGGGTAGACAAATGGGCTGAGAGATGGTCGTGTGACTCATATTTCAAATTGTACATGGTTTGGCCACACGACTATATCCCTGAGCCACACGGCCTAGCCATACGGTCGTGTGAACCCTATTTTCTAATTTTTCTATATTTTATATTTTATTTCAGATTGATCCCTGATGGTTTCCAAAGTCATTTACTAGTCTCATAAACTTAATATAATGCTCATAAATGTATGTGTATTATGAATAAAGTTAGATTTGGATATTTGATTGATAATTAAATAAATGATATGGAATATAATGTTATTTGTTCTAATTAGTATTGCAATACTCTGTCGCCCTAATCTAGCGACGAAGACGAGATAGGGGTGTTACATTTAGTGGTATCAGAGCTACTGTTTAGCCGATTATAAGACTAACGTAGCACATATTGAGTCGAGAATATACATGCCATATATATCCGTGATAGTGTGATACTTTTGATCTATTCTGATTCTATTTTTCTTATAAATTTGATATGTCAGCCGAACCAAATCATGTCGTAGTAAATGAAGCTGAAAGTAATGCCGAAGCTTCCAATCAGGAAGTAGGTCAAAGTGTATCAATTCCGCAATCTTTTGATAGTGAAATGAAAAATGTTTTATACGGAATGATGAATAAGTGTTTTAGTGATTTTATGAGAGCCAATCCTGCGACTCCGCAAACTCCACCCTCAAATGTGCCTCCTCTGGCACCCTTGTAATGCGTAGGTTTATGCAAGTGTACACAGTTGTTATCAAGTAATAAGTAAGTATCGAGTTATCATCTGATTGTATTTAATTACTTAATTGTAAAACTATACTTACAACTTGGTAAATAAAAACACAATATGGTTTAGCAGTGATGATTAAAATTGAATATATTAAACTAAATACAATGATCCCTAATGCAAATTATCCTAAGTATGCAAACTATATGAATAAAATATATTTTAGCAAAATTAAACACAATTTGCAACAATTATAACATAAATAAACTAGGACAATTACTTTAATTAAACTCAATTTATTATCAACATGTTTAATAACATTCAGAAAAACATCCATTGCAACTCGATCTTTAATGAGTTTGGAAACCACATTAGGTCCTTTCGGAATCCTTTACTTAGTAAATATGCATTTTACTGATCCTTATTTACTAAGGGTTTCTTAGCATTCATGTGAGGTAACAGGGATGTGTTAGGTTTGAAACAATTTAATCACACAAATGTAAAAACTATGCAGATAATAGAGCTTGGTTAGAGTTGTTATGTAACCTGCAATTTAATCAGGTTAGGATCTAAATTGAGCATGCACATTTCAATTATGTGTCCACTAGCATCATCTGGTTAGGATTGCCCAGCTAATTCAGGTGCATTTCAATCACGTATGAATGAAATACAAACTTAATTTTAATTGAAAACATGATCGATTGAGGCTCAAACATTATAAGCATGAATCAAATAAATATTGTTTAATCAAAGCAATGATCACAGCTTAAATAAAATTAAGCTAACATTGTTGTAAACAAGAACAAAGAACACATAGCAAACATTTTTAGATTAAATCAAAGAAAAGAAAGATTAAACCTAAATCAAAGTGGCTGTCACCCAAGACTCTGATCGACGAGGCTCCTTTGCTCCTTCGCTTAGGTCCTTTGCTGATGGCTCTCCAAGGTGGCTGACCAGGGGCTCTTTAAGAGGCTTAATTACTAAAATCTCTATGAAGAGATATTGCTAGGCGTGGGAAATGGAAAATGCTAAAGAGAATTAAGAGAGAAGAGAGAATGATGATAGAGGAAGGATAAATGATGAGGGATCAAATGAGGTCTTATTTATAGGTGAATAGAGGAGGGTAGTTTGCTAAAAATAGAGAGGTTTAGTATCTTCAAGCTTTTCCAATGAGTGGCCGGCCATCCTTAGTGGATTTTGAGTTGAATTTTGTTTGATTTTTAAGCAATTTAAATGCCATAACAACTCAGGACTGAGACTCGATCAAATATAAATCTTTGGGTGAATCTCTAATTTCTTCAACATTGCAGGACCTTGTGTAATTAAACCAAAAAGTGATTTATGTGGACAACCATGTGTAGCTGATTTTGGGTTGACTTGGTCTTCAATTTCGACATTTTTTTGTAATTCAGCAAAGCTATCAAACCCATCCAAAATAAATAGATAAACTAAAGGACCAAAGAACAAAATTTATCCAATTTAAATAATTAATTAAAACCCAAATTATTAATCAAATATTTTAAAATCAATTATTAAATATAATTTTATATTTTATTATTTAATTAAATCATGCATGGCCCATTTTATGTCTTAAAAATATAATATGTTTAAATTAATCTAAAATAAGTCATTTTATGCATGAAAACTATATAATAAAGCATAAAATCATATTTTAATAATTTCTATCCTAATTTCATATTTTCACATATTTCATTAATTTATTAAACAATTACTTAGTTTTAACAACAAATTTAAGTAAAAATGTGATAAATTACATAGGAAAAATCCTATATCTTTTTCAGTTTAGAACCCTCGTGTCCTCTGAACCTTGTGCCTACATTAGTTCATCATTCTCATATGGATAAAATCTGTAAGTGTCGTGCCGCGTTGTGAATACGATATGCGATTTGTGCAAGTATAGACGTTGAATCAAGAAATAAATTGATAAGTGAGTATCATTCCCAAGAGGATAAGATTGATAAATATGCAGTGGAAATTAGTGGAGTAATGATGTAAGAAATAGGTGGAATGAATGAATAACTGGAAATTCTATGACAAAATGATAGTAAAAATGTAATTACAATTATGAGAATTACTATAGGAATATTATGTAAACGATCAAGGAAATAACTAAAAATGATATGGTAAAGATATGATGACAAAGAATAAATGATATATGATGTTGATCTGGAAGGTCAAAATTACTAAGAATTTATCCTTACTGTCAATAATGCCTCAAAAAAATCATAGTCAGTTTACTGCTCAGAAGTGTTCTAAAATGGTATGCTTCTTTCAAGAGAAAAAACCTCAAGTTACCTTGCCCGTGTCTATAGGCATTAATGTGGTACCCTGCATTGTTTTCCTTCTGTATGAAGACTGCTCTATGTCTAGAGTCTACTGCAAGTATTGATTGAGTACTTGCTCATATAATTCAATTTTGATCTAACTAATCCAACCTCTTTAGAATTAGATTTAGTTTATGGGCATGCTGAACAATCATCTATGACTAGGGATTACACGTATACAATTTAGAAATAAAAAAATTGAATGAAATAGTAAATTAATTCAGATCAATGCTTCAACCATTAAAGAAAATAAAGGTTTCATCATGTAATCCCAACACTATGAGATTTAGCTCATGGATTGGCACATAAAATTCAAAACAAAAATAACACCCAACACTATTTTCATCATTCAATTCATGGAAGAACAAAGTAAGAAATATGGAAGAATTTGGGAAGATAGCTTTCACGTGTCCAGTCCACACTGTAGCAGCACAGTGTCCTCAATGGCTAAGAGGGACTGCTTTCGTCTTCCTCTTTCCATCTCTACTCAGCCGCTACCCACTGTAATATCCTGAAATAGGGCCTAGTCGGAATAGTGGTTTCAGGACCACAAATCTGACGTAAAAATATTTTTTATGATTATTTTGAGGTCTATGATATGAAAACATGCTTGTGTTAAAATTTCATGAAGAAATTCTAAGTATAATGTGCCCAATTGGTAATTAGAGATAAAATTGAATAAGTTGTAAAACTTTGGTTCTAGAAGCAATTTGTATGAAATTGCTTTGAATTATTAACTAGAAGGTCTTAAAGAGTAATTTTCCCAATTTCTATGTTTTTGGACAAAAATGGGCATGCGTGGGAAATTTTGAAAGCTTAGCAAGGAAGGGCATTTTGGTCATTTGGTAATAAAATTAATAAAAAGAGAAAAAGGAAGTAAAATTTAGCCATTTCTTATCCATGGCTATAGAATTTTGAAGAGAAACCATAGCTAGGGTTTTCAACATTTCCAAGCTCAATAGTAAGTGTTCCCTAGCCCCGTTTTTAATGTTCTTTGTATTTTTGAGATCCTCGTAACATACTCTCTCCATTTCTACCTATATTTCAAGCTAGGGTTCATGTTTAGAAATTTACCCATACATGAGATGCTTGAGTTGTGATGATTTATGGAGGAATATGAGAGTTTAAAGGATAGTAAACAAATTTTACTAAGTAGATTTCCATGAAAATGACTTTAGCGACCTATGTGAAAAAGGTATAAAATGTGTGGTAGAAATGTGAAATAGAGGAAAACGTGGGCTGGTATAAGCTTATGATACATTCGGCTAGGCTTGGGAAACCTAGAAATCTTATGCATTTCATTATACGAGCTTAGGGACTAATTTCTAAAAGTGTGAAAGGTTGGGGATAAAATGGTCATTTTTCTTGGGGCAAAATTTAGGCCCAAAATGAATAATGTAATGTATTAATAATTTATTGTTGCTTATATAGACTCCGAGAAACCAATTTTGGAAGTCAACAGAGGAAAACAAAAGGTTTCAGAATAACCGAAATTTGAATCCGAAACATCTTCCAGGTAAGTTCATGTAACTCGAATGTAGACTATTTAAATACATTAAAAATGTATATCCATGTATGAACTATAATATTACTATTCGTTGTGAGATAATGTATGAAAAATATTGTGTTAATGAAAAGTTGATAAACTATCCCAGCTGAATAACAAGGATATCTGATGGATTTTTTCGGAAATGAATTGACGGTAAAAAGGATCTAGCCCGGACGGGTGATCCTAAAGTGATCTAGCCTCCAGAAGAATATGTGTACTGAAATGGATTTAGCCGGACGGGTAATCCGATTAGGATCTGAATTTAGCTTGGACTGGTAATTTAGATTTGAGCTCATAGGAGTATATGACGTTGTAAGGCATTTAGCCTGGACTAGTAATCCTGACATCACTCCATGAGTTTACATTACGGGGGATTTAGCCTGGACCGGTAACCTCGCTGTAAGAGCGAGGTTCGCGAGAGTGCGTACTTAGAATGATCACTTGCATGAAATGACGGTAAATGAGATATCCATCGAGATTTCGAGAAATTCAACATGGTTAAAATGAGAAATGAGAATGGAATTTCTTGAATCGATGAGCTTATCTAAGACTAATGTTATAATGTATTTGCATGAGACTAACTTGATGGTTGAGTGTATGTGATAGGAAAATTATACTATGCATGCTTAGCATGAATATCTATTATGATTGTATGCTAAATAACTGGTAAGTTTACTTTCCCATTATCTGAACTTACTAAGCATGTTAATGCTTATCCCCTCTCTTTTCCCTTGTCTTTCAAAGCTCGCAGACTCGTGAAGATTTGATGACAGTTGGAGCATCGATCACACTATCAACTTGTTCTACTTTGGTATATAGAAACTTTTATTTTGTTATAATGGCATGTATAGGATTCTTGGTCATTTTGTTATATGTGTCATTTAGCTAGCCAAAGTAAGGGCTTAAATGATATACTTGTTCATTTTGTATATGGCCGTGAGATATGGCTCTTTTCGATATAGGTTGTAAACCTACTAATTGTGCATGTTTATGCTTGAATGTTTCATGTGATGGTTGATGTGATATACCATGAATGGATATGTGAAATGTGGCCAAATCACTTGGAGATAGTTTATGTCATATTTGGCATGAGTTAAAATGAGCCAAGTACAAAATGAGATTGTTGAAATGGTAATCCTTAATAAAAAAAGGGATAACCTAGCATGTACTAAACCAATGAGATGAGGCTAACATTCGATAGATTATGCTAAGGTGGTTTGAGAGTATATTTTGGCCATGTTAAATGCCATTGAGGTTTACAAGTGTACATGGATATTGGAGGGTGACCAAAGGCTTAAAATATAGCCTTCAAAATGCTCCACACGGGTAGACACATGGGCATGTGTCTAGGCCGTGTGTGACACACTGCCAGCCCCTTGGGTGTGTTGCTCAGCCGTGTGTCCCCTACACCTAGAATTTTAGGTCAAAATGCATGGTAGTAAACACACGGGCAGAGACACGGCCGTGTGTCTCAACCATGTGGAAGACACGGCCTAGTACATGAGAGTGTGCCTTGGTCGTGTGCCCTTAAAGGAATGATGACATCATAAACAAAATGTCCAAGGTTTTTAGACATGGACGACGGCACGGGCATGTCTAAGCTGTGTGGGGGACACGGACGTGTGCGCGGTAGTGTGAAAACCCTTGTATGTTCGAAATGAAAAATAAATTCCAATAATTCAACACGGGTAAAGGACACGGGCGTGTCTTAAGCACACAAACGTGTGCATTGCCTCCACACGGGCTTTGTGAGGCTTAAACCTAGAAATCTTTCTAAAATTTTCTAAAGTTCTCGGTTTAATCCTGGATCGCTTTAATGTATGTTTTAGACCTCGTAGGTCCTTAATAGAGACAATATGATTTTGTTTGATTGGTTTTAAATTGGAATGAAATTTTATAAATCGTATTTTCCAAAAATACCCTATTTATGTACGGTAATACCTCGTACCTAGTCCCCGTCTCAAGTACGGGTAAGGGGTGTTACATTTAGTGGTATCAGAGCTACAGTTTAGTCGATTCTCGGGCTAACATAGTATGTATCGAGTCTAGCTATACATGCCATTATGCAAGTTATGATAGTGTGACATCTCCTAACCCTTTTAATTGTATTTGAATATAGTAAATGTCTTCCAATCAAGCCCAAGATGAGTTCGAGGGAGCTGAGAGTCATTCTCCAGCTTCCGTACAGCGAGCTATTTCTAGTAGTAGTAGAAGGCCTATGTCTGAGGGCCAAGAAGAGGCGAAGGCTGCCTTTTTCGAGATAATGGATGAGTGGTTTGGGGATTACTTGAGAAACTGCCCCAATATACCACGACCTCCTCTGCCCCCTGCTCGATGTAAAGAAGAAGTGCCACAAGGTATGGTACCCGTGAGAATTGGTAAGGCCCCAGTGGATAAACTTAGGAAATATGGAGCCGAAGAGTTTATGGCCACGATTGATGATGACCCGGAACGCGCTAAATTTTGGCTTGAGAATACCATGTGAGTTCTCGACAAACTGACGTGTACTCTTGAGGAAAGCTAGAAATGTGTGGTGTTGCTGTTGAAGGACACTGCATACCACTAGTGGAAGACTGTATCCTCGATAGCACTAAGAGAGAATATCATATGGGAATTATTCCAAGCTGAATTTAAAAAGAAGCATATTAGTCAAAGGTTCTTAGATCAGAAGTGAAAGGAGTTCCAAGAACTCAAACAAGGAAATAGAATCGTGTCAGAATACGAAAGAGAGTTCGTGAGATTAAGTTAGTATGCAAGTGAGTAGGTCCAAACTGTAACATTCCGAAATAGGGCCTAAACAAAATACTGGTTCCGGAACCATGAATCTAAGGTCAAAAAAATTTATTCCAATTAATTTTTAAGGTTTATTCATTGATTGAATAATTGTGTGAAAATTTCGTGAAGAAATTTTATTTATAAGTGCCTAATTTGATAATTAGGACAAAATTGTAAAATTAGCAAAATGTGTGTTCTAGATAATAAAGGGGATTTAATTGAAATGGATTCTTAAAGTGGAGGTCCTTATTTAGTAATTAGACCATTATATTTAAGTTTGGACAAAAATGGGCAAGAATAGGACAAATTTGAAAGAAAAGCCTTTAAGGGCATTTTGGTCATTTAGTAATTAAAAGAATTAAAAAGGGAAAATAAAGCCAAAATTGGTCCATCTTCTTCATGGAGGCCGAATATAGCATGGGGGAAGCCATGGTTAGGGTTTCCAAGCTTTCCAAGCTTAATAGTAAGTTCGTTCTAGCCTCGGTTTTTAATGTTCTTTACGTTTTTGGAGTCCCGGTAACTTGATTTAGCTTATTCTTGCAATAATTCATGCTAGGGTTCATATTTGGAAAAATGCCCATAGGTTAAATGTGTTTATTTTGATGTTTTATGGTAGAATATGAAGCTTGAAATTATGTTAAACAACTTTTGCTAAGCGATTTTAAGTGAAAACGAGTAAAATAGCATAATCGGTAAAAATACCTAATGTTCATAACTACATGGTAGAGTGGGAATTTGATGTTTCCATAGAAGGGAAAAATGTACAGCATGTCATAAAACATAAGAAAAATGGATAAATTTTAATTTTCGAGCCTAGGGGCAAAATCATAATTTTGCAAAGGTTTAGGGGCATAATTATAATTTTGCCAAAGTTTTAGTTAGGGAATGCTTTCAATAGCACATTAATTAAATAAGTGAAATATGATGTTTTAGATCTCGGGAAGTGAGATTTGGACTAGAACGGGAGAAAAACCAAAAATCAGGAAAGTTGGTAAAATGGTCATTTTGGTATCGAGATAAGTCCATATGTTTAATAAACATTTAATTATGCATATTTGAATGATAAATTGATATTTTGGCCATAAATACTTTAGTATTTTGTTTCAGATATAATGATTAATGTTTGATAATAATTCGATATGGGAAAGAGAACTTGTATAATTAATATGTAAGACCATATTTTGTATTATGGCTTTGTATGATAACAAGAAAGTATTGACTACAATAGTTTGATGAGAATAAGTTAAGTTAATGATATGATGAGATTGAAAATGTAAGTATGTAAGTTGAGTAGCATTTTATTATTATGCAATTATTGTTATTAGTATTGTTATTATTGAGTTATGCGACTAACCTTGAGAATTTGAGCATTGTGTTTCAGCTATGACTTGACAAGGCATTGATATCTCAAAGTCCGTGGTTGTACCATGGCAATTAAGGAAGAATTGATGGAAAACTCCATGTTCATAGCATGGCATTTAAGGAGGAATTGACGGTTAAGGATACCATGTAAGACCATGTCAAGACATGGCATTGGTAAGGCAAGGATCCCGTGTAAGACCATGTCAAGACATGGCATCGACATTGATTAAGGACTCCATGTAACACAATATCAAGATGTGGCATTAGCACTAAGACAATGATACCATGTAAGACCATGTTTGGAACATGGCATTTGGTAAGACAAGGATACCATGTAAGACCATGTTTGGAGCATGGCATTTGGTAAGATAAGGATATCATGTAAGACCATGCCAAGGCATGGCATTGATAAGTTCTATAAGGCAAGGAAATCATGTAAGACCATGTCAAGACATGGCATTGATGAGTTACTATAAGGCAAAGGTCCCAGGTAAGACCATGCCAAGGCATGGCATTGGTGAGTTCATAAGGCAAGAATACCACATAAGACCATGTCAAGACATGGCAATGGTAAGTTCAAAAAGGAAAAGGTTCCCGAGTAATCCAAAGAGTAAGTCAAAGAAACGACAAGGTGAGAACATGAAGAAAGAGTACAGGTATGCATTTAAGGCTTATTTAATATTGAGATTGTAAGTAATTGATATTATCAAGTATTAAGTAAGTGATGAGTTTTCAGTTATGGTTGTGAAACTTTATGACATGATTGGCAATATGCCTATATTATGAAAGAGTACTCATGTGTTAAGTGAGATGTTGCAGGTATGTATGCAAGCTATGATGTAAGGTGCCTTTTGTATTCTGAGCCTTTGGTAAGGTTACCGATGAGTAAGATGGGAAAGTAAGAACTAAACATTATTTAAGCAAATTGTCACAGCATAGTAGTAAGCTAAATTGATTGCTAATGCTTATTATTTTACATGTGAACTTACTAAGCTTTATAAGCTTACTTCTTTCACTTTCCAATGTTTTAGAGTACTTAAAAGCAAGCTCGGGTTGGAGGTCATCAGAGATCACTTCACACTATCAACAATCAAGTTACCAAATGGGTATCTTCGTTTACAAACGTTCTAGTTCATGGCATGTATAGGGACTCAGCCATTTTGTGTGTATGTCCTTATGATATGGCTAAAGAATGGTATGTAAATATTTGATAATGATTAGCTATTGAAATGGCTTATGAAGAACATGTTTCAGTGTTCTGTATGCCTAAATGGTAGTTAATACAAAGAAATCTTGAAAAAGTAAAATTAGCATTAAAACAGTATTGAATAGCAACAGTGACGTGAACTTGAAAAATCACCAAGAACAGTAGAAATGGAATTAGGTGATGAATGAGATATAGAATTAAAGGTTATAAATTCTATTTTTATATGAAAGAAACGGAGTAAGCAAAAGAAGTGTATATTAACAGAAATTTGAATTTTAATGAGATAGGGTCAAAGCGATTTTTGAATCCCCTATTCTGACTTTATAAATTCACTAAAAATTGTACAAAAATCATTAATTAGGAGTTATAGTTTATATTTCTAGATTCCAAACGGCATGATTATTTGAATTCTGTACAAGGAGAAAATTGATTCGTAGTTAGGAGAGGTCAGAGTAGTCGAACAGTGCAACAGGGGAAGATTTAACTAATAAACTGTACTAATTGGCTAGACCAAAAATTTTAGAAAATAGTTGGTAAGAAGATATATGAGTCTAGTTTCAGGAAAAATTCACGAATTTAAATTTTGAGTTTTGTGACTCGAGTTATGATTTATTTAGTGACTATGACGCAGGTGGGCAGTTTTATAAGGAATAATCAAATAAATTGTTTTGATTTGTCTAAGCATTCGGAAAATTTTTAATGTTCCCGGTTTGGTCCTGGACCGTTTCAATTGCATGTTTTAGGATCTCGAGGGCCCTTTTTAGGGATATATTGAATGAATGTAAAAAATTATTTTTAAAAGCAAATTTTATGCCGCGAATTAGTAAGTTAAGCCAGGTACCGCTCGTGCTCGACTCCGACCACGGTCTAGGGTAAGGGGTGTTACATTTATTGGTATCAGAGCAAAGATTTAATCAGTTCTCAAAATATTCAGTATGAGTAAGAGTCTAGCTATACATGCCATATTGAAATATGATAGTGTGACGACTCCCGACCCAAATATAAAATGTTTTGTCAGACAAATGCGCACTTCAACTGAGCTAAGTTTAATAGTACAGACAGTATGTTTATGATAAGTTGAGGCTCATAAAATGTAAGAATAATGGTTCATGATGTTTATGTGATAATGAATAAATTGTGAATAAGAATTTTTCGGGAAATATGAAAGATGAGATAAGATGAAAGGAAAGTTTATATTGAGATAAGTGTTCATGTTAAATTGGCATTTGTATGATGCTATATGTATAACTAGAGAAGTTAATTGAATGCTATGAGTAATTTTACTCGAGATTTATGAATGCATGTATAAGTGCACTAATTTGCATAAGATGATCACGAAGTCATTGTATTATGAACGTGCATGTTAAATTGCTTGAAGCAATTGTGATAATATTTTAATATGATGAGTGTTAAGTTATACGCATGAGTATGTAAGAGGTAAGTCAAAGGTGTTACAACCTCACCCCCCTTATTAGCAAGGTAATTCAGAATGAGATTTCATGAAATTCAGATTGAATAGGATAAAGTGGAAAACTAAAGAGTTCAATGACAGATTTATTAACGCTGTAATCAAAGTCAATAATGATTTAGCAAATGAACACAATTGCAGAAAGGATGCCAGGTTAATAATAAAATAATCCGGATAACTGAAATGTCACAGTAAAAGAAAGGTCACACTCATCTAATGCACTCATTCAAGTATGATGTGTAAGGTATATGATTGCTAGATTTTCTTCCGAATAAATCCAACTGTGAATGGGATAATGTGAATTCAGTTATGACAGAATTAGATAGAGGAATAATAATTGAGCTGTATTAATAGTTGAATGTAGAGTTTATAGTTGAGAAATTATAGAAAAATCTTTTCTGACTATTATATGTGTACATTTACTTTCAGAGATATATATAAATATATTCAAGATCATAGATGTAATTCCTGCAGTATGAGAATGTTAGTTAAATTTATAGACAGATGAAAGCATTATAGTTTGTTTGAGCTGTGATTGATATTGCTCTATTTATTCCAATTTTCTACTTCAGCGTGCATATGGAAGGTTGACAGTAAGATCTGTATGATGTTAGTGATCTGTATTGTTAACTATTGCTTAATGAAAGTAAAGGAAAATTTTATGGCTTCTGTCATAGTTGTTCCCAGTGCTTGTGAGTATTATCCTTTCCTTTTGGAAATTTTCTGAGATGCTATTGAAACCTTAACTGTTCTACATGAGATGTGGTTACCAAGAATTCTATGTAGCTCTATGTTCTGAGATTTTATTATCTCGATTTTATTAATAAATTACTGTTCAAAGTATCAGCCATGAGACATTAGCAGAAAATGCTCTATTAATGAAAATGGTTTCTTCTTATTATGAGTATGTTTATGATGATTACGAGTTTGGGCCTGATAATGAATGTACAGAGGTATAGTTATTAGAGGTATAAAGATTCTACTTTTGCACTAGTTGTTATTGAAATTTGTGTTTAAATCTCTCAGATGATCAAGATGTTTTATTTTCACCTGGGACATTATTTACTAAAGTAATTGAGAAGTCAGTTTTATTATGGCATTATGATTTTTTAATAGTATAAGTATTGTGGCCTCAGTGTAGTTCAGTTCAGACATGTGTATTTATTTTCATTTTTCGCATAATCTTGATATATATATCAGTGAGTTAAAGACCGAATGCTATGTCCTTTCGATTTATGAAGTAATAATGACTTGTGATTAGCTCTTTGAAGAAATCACGACAGAATGTATGTTTGAGATATCATAACAGCATTGAGAAGAATAGTTTTTGAAAAGTTATTTTCTTTTACTTGAGACTAATTCAGTTGAGCAGTTGATTGAGTTATATGTATGTTTGAATTATTCATGGTTTCAGAGGTAAATGCTGATTTTTCATGTATAAATAGATAAATGACCCGAGTAAATAGTACATATTCTAGAGGTTATGGTATAGAGTTGTATACGCATATCAGAATGGTTGCATCAGAGGTATATTTTTTCAAATCCAAGTTGTCTGATTCTTAAAGTTCTCATTGTATGAAGTTTAGTTTGGCTTGAATTCATTCTAATAAAGTATAAACAGTTGAAGACATTGACAATTGAAGTATCCATTATGATTCAGCTTGGTTTGAATAAAGAGTTTATGGTTTCTAGAAATGTGTTAATGAGAAATCAAGAGATTTTGCAACAGTTATGATGCCTAGCATAGTGATAATTATTTGAATAGTTGAGAAGTACAGAGATGGATGATAACTTGATATAGTTATACTAGTAAGAGTGTCAAATGTTATGTACCAGACTTTGAATCTGATACCTGAATTTTTAGAGAGTTAAAGTTGATTTTCAAGTATCTTAGAAGCTATTACATTTAGTATTGATGTTTGTGTGAAAATGTGAGAGTATTTCGAAGAATTGTGCAACATAATTAGCATTTTCACCGAAAGGTTAAATGAGCTATGGTTGATTGCTCGAAGATGTTTGTGTATTCTTCTTAGTATGAATGAGTTTATCTATTGAAGGATTATCTGAGTTATTCATTTTGAGGTTGTCAATTCATTCAGAGTGTAAATTTTAGTTGTTATGGTTGGAAATCCAGGGTTGCATGTTGACTTCAAAAGAAAGCTACAGTAAGTTTTGACCATGAGATTGCTAAATGTTACTGCATTCACTTTTTTGTACTGATAGTTGAATTGAGGAAGAGAAATTCACAGAATTAAATTCGCAAAATTAAACTAAGCAGAAAGGATTAGAGGAAAGTGAAAATTAATTACAGAAATCAGAGACAGATTATCAAAAATTGTATACAGAATCGAAAGGTAAGAATATTGACACTCAAAAGAGAAACAACTATTTTTTTAAAGTACCTTGTGGCAGAGAATTTCCATTTTGGTAAGAAAAGAAGAGTTAGTTGCGTTTCATCAGAGAGTATGAGGTTAATGATAAAATAAGGTCAGTTACTTATTAGTAGGTATTCCAGTTCAGAGCCTTATTTTAAGAAGTAAAATGTTGGGTATGCCAAGGCTGAATGAGATTTTGAAAGTGTTGCTGGAAATCAATTTCGAATCCATTTGTAGGTAAGATTTTTGGGGATGAAAATCCTAAAAGGGGGGAGAAATGTAACATCCTGAAATAGGGCATAAACAGAATGTGGTTGTGAAACCATAATTTGAGGTCAAAAAATTTTTATTCTGATTAAGTTTTAAGGTTTATTCATTGATTGAATAATTGTGTGAAAATTTCGTGAAGAAATTTTATTATAAGTGCCTAATTTGATAATTAGGACAAAATTGTAAAATTAGCAAAAATATGTGTTCTAGATAATAAATGGGATTTAATTGAAATGGTTTCTTAAAGTGGAGGTCCTTATTTAGTAATTAGACCATTATATTTAAGTTTGGACAAAAAATGGGCAAGAATAGGACAAATTTGAAAAAAAAGCCTTTAAGGGCATATTGGTCATTTAGTAATTAAAAGAATTAAAAAGGGAAAATAAAGCCAAAATTGATCCATCTTCTCCATGGAGGCCGAATATAGCATGGGGAAGCCATGGTTAGGGTTTCCGAGCTTTCCAAGCTTAATAGTAAGTCCGTTCTAGCCTCGTTTTTAATGTTCTTTACTTTTTGGAGTCCCGGTAACTTGATTTAGCTTATTCTTGCAATAATTCATGCTAGGGTTCATATTTGGAAAAATACCCATAGGTTAAATGTGTTTATTTTGATATTTTATGGTAGAATATGATGCTTGAAATTCTGTTAAACAACTTTTGCTAAGCGATTTTAAGTGAAAACGAGTAAAACGACATAATCGGTAAAAATACCTAATGTTCATAACTACATGATAGAGTGGGAATTTGATGTTTCAATAGAAGGGAAAAATGTTCAGCATGTCATAAAACATAAGAAAAATGGATAAATTTTAATTTCTGAGCCTAGGGGAAAAATCATAAATTTGCAAAGGTTAGGGGTAAATTTGTAATTTTTCCAAATTTTGGGATAAGAAATTTTTTGAATAGTAAATTAATTAAATAAGTTAAAAATGATGTTTTATATCCTGAAAAGTGAGATTTGGACCTAGAACAGGAGAAAAATCAAAAATCGGGAAAGTTGGTAAAATAATCGTTTTGGTATCGAGGTAAGTTCATATGTTTAATAACCATTTAATTATGCATATTTGAATGATAAATTGATATTTTGGCCATAAATACTTTAGTATTGAGTTTCAGATATAATGATTAATGTTCGATAATAATTCGATATTGGAAAGAGAACTTGTATAATTTATATCTAAGACCATATTTTGTATTATGGCTTTGTATGATAACAAGAAAGTATTGACTAACATAGTTTGATGAGAATAAGTTAAGTTGATGATATGATGAGATTGAGAATATAAGAATGTAAGTTGAGTAGAATTTTATTATTATGCAATTATTGTTATTAGTATTGTTATTATTGAGTTATGCGACTAACCTTGAGAATTTGAGCAAGTATGTTTCAGCTATGACTGGACAAGGCATTGATATCTCAAAGTCCATGGGTGTACCATGGCAATTAAGGAAGAATTGATGGAAAATTCCATGTTCATAACATGGCATTTAAGGAGGAATTGACGGTTAAGGATACCATGTAAGACCATGTCAAGACATGGCATTGGTAAGGCAAGGATCCCGTGTAAGACCATGTCAAGACATGGCATCGACATTGATTAAGGACTTCATGTAAGACCACATCAAGATGTGGCATTGGCACTAAGACAAGGATACCATGTAAGACCATGTTTGGAACATGGCATTTGGTAAGACAAGGATACCATGTAAGACCATGTTTGGAGCATGGCATTTGGTAAGATAAGGATATCATGTAAGACCATTCCAAGGCATGGTATTGATAAGTTCTATAAGGCAAGGAAATCATGTAAGACCATGTCAAGACATGGCATTGATGAGTTACTATAAGGCAAAGGTCCCAGGTAAGACCATGCCAAGGCATGGCATTGGTGAGTTCATAAGGCAAGAATACCACATAAGACCATGTCAAGACATGGCAATGGTAAGTTCAAAAAGGAAAAGGTTCCTGAGTAATCCAAAGAGTAAGTCAAAGAAACGACAAGGTGAGAACATGAAGAAAGAGTACAGGTATGCATTTAAGGCTTATTTAATATTGAGATTGTAAGTAATTGATATTATCAAGTATTAAGTAAGTGATGAGTTTTCAGTTATGGTTGTGAAACTTTATGACATGATTGGCAATATGCCTATATTATGAAAGAGTACTCATGTGTTAAGTGAGATGTTGCAGGTATGTATGCAAGCTATGATGTAAGGTGCCTTTTGTATTCTGAGCCTTTGGTAAGGTTACCGATGAGTAAGATGGGAGAGTAAGATCTAAACATTATTTAAGCAAATTATGACAGCATAGTAGTAAGCTAAATTGATTGCTAATGCTTATATTTTACATGTGAACTTACTAAGCTTTATAAGCTTACTTCTTTCACTTTCCCATGTTTTAGAGTACTTAAAAGCAAGCTTGGGTTGAAGGTCGTCGGAGATCACTTCACACTATTGACTATCAAGTTACCAAATGGGTATCTTCGTTTACAAATGTTCTAGTTTATGGCATGTATAGGGACTTAGCCATTTTGTTTGTATGTCCTTATGATATGGCTAAAGAATGGTATGTAAATATTTGATAATGATTATCTATTGAAATGGCTAATGAAGAACATGTTCATGTTATGTATGCCTAAAGGGTATTTAATACAAAGAAATCATGAAAAAGTGAAATTAGCATTAAAATAGTATTGAACAGCAGCAGTGACGTGATCTTGAAAAATCACCAAGAATAGTAGAAATGAAATTAGGTGATGAATGAGATATATAATTAAAGATTATGGAGTCTATTTTCATATGAAAGAAACAGAGTAAGCAAAAGAATTAAGATATATTTGAATTTTAGTGAGATAGGGTCAGAGCGATTTCTGAATCCCCTGTTCTAACTTTATAAATTCACTAAAAATTGTACAAAAAGATTTAAGAGTTATAGTTTATATTTCTAGATTCCTTAGTGAATATAATTTCAAGAGAAACAAACAGCATGGTTATTTGAATTCTGTATAGGGATAAAATTGATTCGTGGTGAGGAGACGTCAGAGTAGTCAAATAGTGCAACAAAGGAAGCTGTAACTAATAAACTGTACTAATTGGCTAGACCAAAAATTCTGGAAAACAATTAGTTAGAAAATATATGAGTCTAGTTTCAAGGAAAATTCTTGAATTTAAATTTTAAGTTTTGTGACTCGAGTTGTGATTTATTTAGTGACTATGACGCAGGTGGGTAGTTTTATAAGGAATAATGAAATAAATTGTTTTGATTTGTCTAAGTATTCGAAAAATTTTTAATGTTCCCGATTTGGTCCCGAACCATTTCAATTGCATGTTTTAGGGTCTTGAAGGCCCTTTTTAGGGAAATATTGAATGAATGTAAATAAATTAATTTTAAAATAAAATTTTATGCCTCGAATTAGTAAGTTAAGTCAGGTAACGCCTTGTGCTCGACTCCAGCGATGGTCTCTGGTAGGGGGTGTACACAAACGGAGGCAGAAATGTGTAAGCACTTCGAAGAAGGTCTGAATGAAGAAATTAAGCTACTAATAGGGGTCCTCGAGATACGAGAATTTGCTACATTAGTCGATTGATCCAAGAAGGGCGAAGAGGTCAATAATGAAAGAAAGCAAGCAAAGAGAGAAGCTCGAGTTTTGAGTAAGAGATCTAGCGGTAAGACGCACTCGTTCCCCTCAAAGAAATCGAGAAGTCATCAGGAATGCTCCACTGCACTGTTGAGATATTCGGGTAGAGCAAGAAGCTCTACATGTCACAACTCCAAGTCTTCTTCCTCCATGACGGCTAGTGTGGGAAGTGTGGGAGATCAAAAGCCGAGGTGTAAAAGTTGCAGTAAATTCCATTTTGGAGAGTGTCGGACGAGGAGTGGAGCATGCTATGGGTGTGGTTCTCTTGACCACTTTCTTAGAGATTGTCCAGAACGAGCTGATAGAGAGGTTTTACCAGCCCCGAAACCGAGTGCTCCCATATCTCGAGGTAGACCTCCACGACATCCTGGAAGTGCTAGCAACAGTTGAATTGTTTCAAAGGATTCTACTACAAAATCTGAGGTTCGAGCCCTGGCGAGCACTTATGCTACACATGCTAGAGAGGAAGCTTCAGCTCCTAATATCGTTACGGGTACATTTTCTCTCCATAATACTCATGTTATTGCCTTGATTGACCCAGGATCGACCCATTCGTACATTTGCATGAAATTGGTGTCTAGCATGAATATGTCTGTGGAACCAATGGAAATTGTGATCAAGGTGTCGAACCCTCTAGGAAATTCTGTATTAGTAGATAAAGTTTGTAAGAACTGTCCTGGGACGATTCAAGGTCATTGTTTTCCAGCTAACCTTATGCTTTTTCTATTTGATGAGTTTGATATAATACTTGGCATGGATTGGTTGGCCATTCATGATGTGACAGTAAATTGTGGTAGCAAGTATATTGTATTTAAATGTTCAGATGGTGAAGTTCTCCGAGTTGACTCATACACCACCAGTTGTGATTACCTCAATTATGGTTCAAAGGTATATGAGAAAAGGGTATGAAGTCTACCTTGCTTTTGTGAATAACAAAGTAAGAAATATGGAAGAATTTGGGAAGACAGCTTTCATTTGTCCAGTCCACACTCCAGTAGCACAGTGTCCTCAATGGCTAAGAGGGACTGCTTTCGTCTTCCTCTTTTCGTCTCTACTCAACCGCTACCTACAAATTATTTTCCTAAGGATCTCTTCCTTTTTTGTTTGTTGTTTAGGGTTTCCTCCTTTGGCTTTTTTATAGCTTTTTTCCTAGGGTAAATCCAACAACCCATGTTTATCTTCTCCTCTTTATAAATTATTCTTTCAAAAACCCTAGATTATCTTATCCTTTTTTAAAATTTTTTTTCCTACGATAAAAACCAACAACCCAAGATTATTTTCTCTTCTTTTTTTAGACAGATTTTTTGGTACAAGAACAGTTGGGTTGATATTGGTATGTGTTGATCTTCCTCGTATTGCCACAATAATTGTGCTAACAAAATGTCCAACTCTTTGCCTCGAAAAACCTTCACTCCTTTATTTCTCACTCCTTAACCTACAGCTGCCAAACCACCAAACACAGCCCTACCACAAGCAATTAAAAGTACCTAATATTTAAACATAGTCCAAGCTCCTAATGAAATGATCAAAATACGAATGAAATGTCCTCAAATGAAACTAAATGTACCTAATTACAAGCAATTAGCTAGGTCTAAAGGCATGAAATATAACACTTTTCAAGAGTTATCATGTGGGGAAAAAGAAATTAGGGGTAAAGTTGATGGCGATCCTTTTAGAGCTAACTATTGGCTTGATATTACTTGGAGGGTTTTTACAGAATTGATGTGTTCACCGGAAGACAAATTGAAAAGTTAGAGTATACCCAAAGACCAATCATGAGATGATTGTAATCACATATTCATTCTACGTTGTTTATTAATAAAAGGCATTGCCAGTGTTATTTCAATTTCCTTAGTCAAGTATTATTGTGGGCTTAGACAACAATAATGCGTTAAGACTAATATGTAGTTGATTGATGACAATGTGTTGCCATTGACATAGGGATGTCAAAATCAATACATGAGTATATGTTAGAGAACGACATATTGGACTGACCCGCTATGAGTATGTTTCTTGGATTATTATATAATAGTCATAACATTACTCATAGTGATAACTATGTATACGATCCTTAGACTTGAGATCATCATTATCCCAGCATAGTGAGTCGTATAATTTGATATAGTAAAACATCTACTGTAACAAGTTGTACTATAAAGACTAATGTTGGGTATGTCACAATCTATATAGTGGGATATGATTGATCAAGATATGATTTGTCCTTCTTACATAATGGGAGCAATATCTTAGTCCACTTGATGAAGTGAGACAATAAATGCATGGCTATGCTTAAATAAGTTAATATGAGATATTACATTTATTTTTTTATTGTAGTCTACTTCAAGTATCAAGAAACATGAGATTGGACTTTGTAAGTGTGACTTGGAACAACCCTTACCCGCGTCCAACGCCGGGACAGGATACGAGGCATTACCGAACTTGAACATACACTACTATGTAAAACCGAGCCATAAAATTTCGTTCAAACTTAAAACTTATTCAAGAACATGCATATCGTCCCTTATATGGGCCTACGAGGCCCAAAACATACATTACGGGTGGTTCGGGACTAAACCGTGAACTTTAGAATAATTTTCATAAAACAGGGTCACACGTCCGTGTGGACACAAGGACACGCCCGTGTGCCCTTGACACGCTAATGTCCCCAGGCCGTGTAACTCTCTGTTTATGACGTCAGCATCAATTAAAGGTCACATAGCCAAGTCACATGCCCGTGTGCTAGGCCGTGTGACAAATTTAACTTTTGCATTTAAGGTGCAGACTTCACACAGCCTTGGCACATGCCCATGTCTTAAGGCCGTGTCCTCCACACGGCTGAGACACACGGCCAGACTACACGCCCATAGGGCTGACCGTGTGTCACACACGATCCAGACACACGCCTGTGTGTCTACCCATGTGGACAGATTTTGAGGCTAATTTACAAGCCCTCTTGTCATCCATAACCACACAAACACACTCACATGCCAAGGGTAATAAATTAGGAAATGGTTGGGTTACTTAGACCTCCAAAACTTTACATCGTGCATGACATTCACATATCAAAGTATACATGTTTAAAACTCCCCACTTGACAAGTTCAATCATTTCATTTCTTTACCTTTGTTCATATTATGACTATGCTAATTGGTATCATTTATCCATCAAGCATGAATTACACATTTTGTCATTCATTGTTAGCAACCAATTTAGCACACACCACACGAATAATAACACATCCCATGCATGTATCAATATTTAGGGATTTCAACCCAATAATCAAAATAAGCCATGTTTCCTGGCCATATACAAAATGGAACAATATACCAAAATGAGCCATCACTTTGGCTAACAAATATGACACATATAACAAAATGCTGAGTCCCCTAAACATGCCATACTTAAAAGCATTAAACCAAATATACCCCAAAAGATTTGCTGATAGTGTGACTCAAGCTCTGACTTCCACGATCCCCGAGCTAGCTTGGTGATGCTAAAAGAAAAAAGAGAAGAGAGAAGGAGTAGCACAAGGCTTAATAAGTTACATGTAAATAATAAACAACATAAGTTAAGATATTCATGAATTAAACATGTTATCGGTTATCACTATAATATCATATTACACACATGAACATAGTCAGAATTGGCATTAAATGTCGTTAAACATCAAGCTTAACTTACTCCTTTCTACTCATGCTAAATTTCCCATCATGAATCGATTCAATACTCATGGGATTCACGTACATACATGTCCTTTACATTCTTACTCATATCACTCCACTTCTTAACCCGAAATCTAGAATGGCCTGTTGAACCACCCGGAATACTAAAAGACGCTCAGGATTATCGTACACCAAACAAAGTACCAATGCCATGTCCCAGACATGGTCTTACATGAATCCACATATAATCCCCAATGCCATGTCCCAGACATGGTCTTACAATGGCACATATATCATCCCCGATGCCATGTCCCAAACATGGTCTTATACAGGCACATATATCATCGCCATGCCATGTCCCAGACATGGTCTTACACGGCACATATATCATCGTTGATGCCATGTCCTAGACATGGTCTTACACAGGCACACTTCTCGGATGCCAATGCCATGTCCCAAACATGGTCTTACACAGAATCTCATTTAGCACAGTGCCACGACATCCAAGTCCTAAGTATTCCTTTCGGTCACCCGGGACTTCTGAGATACGAGGCTTTCACTAAACTTCCATTAGATCATCACAAGTCAATTTCATTAGAGTATACATACATGTGTCATATAATGTCAAATATTAAATACGTAATATTAGAATTGTTGAATTACTTACACACAACTTACCTCGGTACAAAATATGACTATTTGCGATTTAATCCACAACCTTGATTTTTCCTCGGTCAAGTTCTATTCCTCGTCCCTCTTGATCTATAATAGCACATTTAGTTCATTTAATACACACATCATTCGATTCAGTAAAAAAATCACAATATGACAAAATTACAATTTTGCCCCTAAAGTTTCACATAATTACGAAATTACCTCTAGGCTCGTAAAATGAAAAGTATCTCATTGTCTCATTACCCAAGCCTAGTCGAATCATTTATTCTCTTATACCATCCCAAAATTTTCCTTTACTCAGACATTTACACATAGTTTTTACAACTTTTACAATTAGGTCCTTTTTATCAATTTCACTAAAAACCACCTAGTAAAAGTTTTTTCCACACATCAAACCTTCATCTTCTTCCATTAGACATCAAAACACAAGCATGCCATTCATCGGTATATTTTTGGACATGAACCTTAGCTCAAATTAAGTGCATAAATAGCTAAATCGAGCTACGATGATTTTAAAAATACAAAGAACATTAAAAACGGGGCTAGGATGCACTTACTTTGAGCTTAAAAGACAAAAGAAACCCTAACTATGGCTCCTTATGAGATTCGGCCAAGGATGGAGAAGATGGACTCAATTTTTGACTATTTTTCCCTTTAAATTCTTTTGAATACCAATGGACCAAAATGCCTCTCCATTAAAACTTTGATATATTATCCCTCCTATGTCCATTTTTGTCCATAATGACATATAATGGTCTATTTACTAAATAAGGACTTCAAATATCAAATCCCATCACATTTAAGTCCCTAAATCAACTAGAACATATATTTTTTACTTATTGCAATTTAGTCCTAATGATTCAATTGGACACCTTATCGATAAAATTTCTCATCGATATTTTCACAAAGTTATTTAATCACACAGTAGACCTTAAAGCTTCATCGATATAAATATTTCTACCTTGAATTTGTGGTTTTGAAACCACTATTTCATTTAGGCCCTAAATTGGGATGTTACATTCTCCCTCCTTAGGAATTTTCGTCCCCGAAAATCTTACTGGTAAACAGATGCGGGTATTGGTTTCTCATGTAGCCTCTTCTAACCCATGTCGATACCATAACACTTTTACTAATGCGGTATTCTTGTTTCTCAACTGTTTGGCTTCCTGAGCCAAGATCTTGATCGGCTCTTCGCCATAAGTCATGTCCGGTTGAATCTCAACCTCTATTGGTGAAATCACATATACGGGGTCCGATCTATAACAGTGCAACATAGACACGTGAAATACATCATGAATCTTTTCCAACTCGGATGGCAAGGCTAGCCAATAAGCCACCAGTCCTATCCTTTCGATGATTTCATAAGGTCCTATGAAACGAGGACTCAACTTATTCTTCTTGCCTAATCTTAGAACTTTTTTTCCAAGGGGATACTTTCAAAAATACTTTATCACCCACTTGATACTCAATTTCTTTTCTTTTCAAATCCGCATAAGACTTTTTCCTATCTGATGCCACTTTCAAACAATCTTTAATTACTTTTACTTTGTCCTCGATTTCCTTGAACATGTCAACCCCTTGCATCTGATTTTCCTTGAGTTTTGTCCAATACAAGGGAGTTCGACACTTCTGGCCATACAATGCCTCATAAGGTGTCATTTTTAAACTCGTCTGAAAACTATTGTTATAGGCAAACTCAACCAAAGGTAAGTACTTTTCCTAACTACCTTGGAATTCTAGAACACAACATCTCAACATGTCTTCCAAGGTTTGAATTACTCTTTTAGATTGACCGTTGGTTTGTGGATGGAAAGCGATACTAAAATTCAATCTAGTACCCAAGGCTTCTTACAACTTTTTCCAAAATTGTGAGGTAAACCTCGGATCTCTATCTGATATAATCGATAAGGGTACTCCGTGAAGTCTCACAATTTTAGAAATATACAACTCAGCCAATTTATCGAGCGAGTAGTCAGTACGTACCAGGATAAAATGAGCCGACTTAGTTAATCGATCCACTATGACCCATACCACATCTTTCTTACTCGGTGTCAAAGGTAAGCCCGTCACAAAGTCTATATTAATACGGTCCCATTTCCACTCAGGAACCATGACGGGCTGTAGCAATCCTAAAGGTACTTGCTGTTCAGCTTTCACTTTTTGACAAATTAGGCACCTCGCAACAAACTCAGAGATATCTCTTTTCATATCATTCCACCAATATATTTTCTTCAAGTCCTTGTACATTTTCGTACTACTTCGGTGAACAAATAGATGACGATTGTGTGCCTCATTCAAAATCTTATGAATCAACTCGGTATCTTTAGGAACACGAATTTTATCTCGGGACATCAAGCAATCATCGGAGTTAACTCAAAAATTAGATTTAGAACCTGACTCACACTAAGTTCTTATAGCTTGCAATTCATTGTCATTTCTCTAAGCTTTACAAATTTCTTGGAGGAATATCGACCTAGCTCTCAACTCTGCTACGACCGCACCACCCTAAGATGATCATCTTATGGCTATTGAGAACGAATCAAATCAGATGGTTCTATTTCTCAATCTTTTTGACTTGCTCCCACGGAATCAAGCTCGAAAAGATTGAGAAAAAACAATCATTCACAACCACTGATGAAGGATTCCTCGAAAAGTTAAGGATTAGTAATCCGTTTTAGAAATTGAATGGGTTCGATCATCTAGCAAAGCCAACCGAGCATCCATGGCTCTCAAAGCAAACAAGGATTTTCTACATAAGGCATCGATGACTATATCCGTCTTTCCCGAAAGGTAGTCGATTATTAACTCATAATCTTTTATCAATTCTAACCATCTTCGTTGCCTTAGATTTAAGTCCTTTTGAGTCATCAGGTATTTCAAGCTCTTGTGATCAGTGAATATTCGGCATGTTTCACCGTACAAATGGTGTCTCTATAACATCCCAAACCCGGCTTGGACGTTATGGCCGAATCTGGCTATTGTCATTGAAGTGTTTTTCGCAAAGTGATATCTTTAAAAAACCCTTTCCATATTTATTTACGTTGTGTGATCTTAATGATGATAAGAAACTGTGTCGTTCATTTTAAACTTGCGTCCTAATCAAAAGGTATTAATTTAAAGACTCTTTGAATGTCAAAATATCGTTTTATAGCGGAAGTTTTCTAAAACAATTGTGTTTTTGTGTTTATTTTGTAAAAAAGTTGTTTCTTTTTTTAAAACCCATGTTCTTAATACCAACAGTGATAACCAAAGAAAATTAAAATCTTAAATTAAAAATAAAATCCAAAGAGGCCTTATTTCAAAAAAAAATACCCAAGATAAAATTACTTATAATTTAAAAATCAAATACGGAAGTACGTGCGGTTGTGTGGTCACTTTTGAGTCCCTTGCAATACTGATCCACCTAAGTTTGGGGAATACCTGTATAGATACACAGATGGGTGAGTTATGAAAAACTCAGTGTGCAATCCCATATCAAATAATCAATAAGTGAGTAAACATAGTCTGGGCCAAAGCCCAATCCAATGACGGTTTAGTATCAGTCAAGGCCTTAGCCTATTACAGTATCAGCATCAGTTTGGGTCAGAGCCCATTTCAATGACAGTACAATATAGATATGCAATCAAGAGATCTTACCCAACCAACCTCTACACTCCATCTCCGTCGAACCCTGCACTCCATGTGGGGATATAATCAACCCACCCATCCCAACACTCCAAGTAGTACCGGTTGCAGCACTACACAGTATTTGCAACAGAGCTGCTAGAACAGTACACTTCCTCCAATCATCATAATAAAACCCATCCCCATGCAACATATCATGCATCATGTCATGTTGTGTCATAATATCATACGTGTATTCAACATGTTTTAAGTGGCATGCTTAAATGTAATCATACATCTCATAGGGGCATGTCAGTCATTGTATCAAACAGGGACATAATAGTCATTTTATCGATTAGGGGTCTAGGTACACTTACCGACCCAACAGTAGGTCCACAGTCGTCTCGGGAGACCCGTGCAACCTTAACAGTCTAACAGTAAAAATGGGCCCAAGCCCTATAATACTGCCCATGTGGGCCCACACATCTGTGTGGCCCACATAGCCAGAAATAGGCTTGGCCGTGTGAATTACACAGCTTGATCCAATATTCAGCACACATCCATGTGATTTACCCGAGTGGGGCCCACATGCTCGTGGGGCCCACTCGGCCCATTTCGTCCCAATAAGGCCTAAAACGGCCTCGTCCCATGAATTCATTCATAAATGGCCTCAACAATCATACGCCCAGGTTTACTCACATGGACTAACACACGAGCGAGCGCACGCCTATGTGGACTCGTCATCCACACATTCCAGCTTTTGCCGATTTCTAAAGTTTGGGATTGTGTTACACACCTTGCTGCGAAAGTGCACACACCACTCTAGAGCACTCCAACCTAAAGTCAATCATAACACACCATTAGTCCCTTCACAATAGGGTTACAAGACCCCTCTTAAATTACTTATCCAAAAAAGTAGATTGTCAGTTGCCTTAACCAACTGATTTAGGCTTGCACCCTTCAACCGTTACAGAAAACCGATAACTAGCCCTTAGAGAACACCTGTATTCCAACCGAATCCTATTAACCTTAACCTATATCAAATACACCAATAGTTTGATCCAAGCACATACCAACTTACCAAAAGCACGAATCTCAGAATACGGGAAAGACACAATCGACCACACCCAAAACAATAGCCAAAGGCACACGATACGTAGAGGCAAAAGGCTAGCACCAATACACTCCTAACAAATCAGCAGTAAAAGAAAATGTTAGATACAATACTAGCACGAAAGAGAGAGAAAAAGAAAGAGAAAGCAACCGTACACACAAACTGATTGATCAAATGACAATGCTAAAACCGAAAGAATGAGAGGAGGAGAGGAGGAGAATTCGACCAAACAACAAAATAAAGAGAGAAAAAAGAACTGGGAGAAAGAGAAGAGGAAAAATGGAGTATTCGGCCAAAGCTTGAGAGAGGGAGAAGAGTAGATAATCGGCTAAAACAAAATCGATTGAGGGAGGGGAGAGAATGAAAATTCGGCAAAAGCAAAGAAAATCGAGAGAATGGCTGCTAGAGGAGTAGAGGAAGAGAAGAAAATTAATCAGCAAAGGCACTGCAATGAAAAGTACCTGAATGGTCAATAGCAATATTCAGCTACCAAAATAAAGAGTGAAAAGGACCCGAAAGTAATTGTCAGAAACCGAAAATGAGGAGAGAAAGTAACCAAAAATTCACAGCAACTGAAATGGAGAGCAATACCAACCAAGGCCGAATTCTGAATGCCAGAGTTCAAATTCAGCACAATACTTCCCCAACTTCAAATCCCCATATTTTTCCCCTAAAATCCCTCCATGTCGTCCACTCCTCTCTCAACTACTCAATTCAAAATCCATTCAGACACTTCAGTGTTTCAGTCAAACCACAACACTCCCACGACACAGCAGCAAACTAAACACTCCTCTGCACCCAACAGAACTCGAACCTCAGTCCTCAGGCAACAACAACACGACACCTATCCCTTAGACCAGCAGGCCCATTCTATCATGTTTTAGCCATACTTATTTCAAAGCCTACTGATTAGAGACAGGGTTTATTCAAGTAAGAATCAAAACTTTTGCACAAGCCAAAGCTTGAACCCAAGACTTCTCAGACTCTTCTCTGAACACTTAACCACTGAAGCAGGCATGCAATTGTATGACACAAATATACAAAAATAAATACTTAGATTTTGGGGCGTTACAACTCTACCCCCTAAAAGAAAATTTCGGTCTCGATTTTACCTGCTTAAAACAAATGAGGGTATTATTGTTGTATTGCCTCTTCGGGTTCCCACGTGGCCTCCTCAAAGAGTGATTATGCCAAAAAACCTTAACCAGTGGAATAGACTTCTTCCTTAAAATATTTACATCGTGATCCAAAATTTGAACTGGCTCCTCCTCAAAAGTCAGATCTCGATGAACCTCAACCTCCTCAACCGAAATAACATGTGGGATTAGAGCGATAGCGCCTCAGTATAGAGACATGAAATACATTGTGAATTCGGTCTAACTCTGAAGGTAACTCCAACTGATATGCAACTGGCCCCATATGTTTCAATATAAACCTAGGGCTCAACTTGCCCTTCTGTTCGAACCTCAATACCTTCTTCAATGGCGAGACCCTGAGAAAAACGAAATCCCCCACAGAATACTCAATCTCCTTACGCTTTAGATCCACATACGACTTCTGTCTGTCTGATGCTGCCTTCAGTCGATCCCATATTAGTTTAACTTTCTCCTCGGTTTCAAAAACCAATTCAGGGACCAGAACACGCCGCTTGCCCAACTTAGTCCAACACGAAGGAGTATGACACCTACGACCATATAATGCCTCGTATGGTGCTATCTGTATGCTACACTGATAGCTATTGTTATAAGAAAATTCTGCCAACAGCAAATAATCCTCCCAACTACCATAAAAATCAATCACACAACTCCTCAACATGTCCTCCAGTATCTGAATCACCCTTTCTGACTAACCATCTGTCTGAGGATAGAACGTAGTACTGAAGTCCAACCTTGTACCCAGAGCTTCATGCAGCTTCTTCCAAAACCGAGACGTGAAGCGAGGACCCCTATCTGAAATTATGGAAACTGGTACCCTATGCATTCTCACTGTCTCAGACACATACAATTTAGCCAGCTTCTACAATGAGTAATCAGTACGAACTGGTATGAAATGGGTAGATTTGGTCAATCGATCCATGATGACCTATACTTTATCCTTCTTAGTAGGCATTAAGGGTAGCCCACTAACAAAGTCCATAGTCACTCTCTCCCACTTCCAAAGCAGAATTTTAACTGGTTGAATCTACCCTGAAGGTAACTGACGTTTAGTCTTAACCTGCTGACAAGTTAGACATTTACCCACAAAGTCGGTAACTTCACGCTTAAGACCCGGCCACCAATACAATTCACGAAGGTCACAGTACATCTTACTTCTACCAGGATGCATAGCATAAGGGTTACTATGCGCCTCTCGTAGTATAGACTGCCTCAAAATAGAGCACCCCTTCACTATTCAGCCCAAAATCCACAGTATCCCCATTCTTAACCTGAAGGAAATGATGACCCAATGACTCATCTTCCAACTATTTACCCTTAATCTACTCAATCCACAGCGGTTTAACCTAGAGCTCAGCCAACAAGCTACCATCATTAAATAAATTGCGACGAGCAAAAATCATCCTCAGATCAGTTATAGCTCTATGACTCAATGCATCCGCCACCACATTGGCCTTCCCAGGATGGTATTCAATCGTACAATCATAGTCTTTTAGTAGCTCAATCCATCTACGCTGCCTAAGATTTAGCTCCTTCTGAGTGAGGAGATACTTGAGGCTCATGTTATCAGTGTAAATATACACTTCTGACCGTACAAGTAATGCCTCCAAGTCTATAGTGCGAATACCACCACAGCCAACTCCAAATCATGCACCAGATAATTCCCCTCATGAGTCTTACACTGACGAGACGCATATGCCACCACCTTACCCTCTTGCATCAACACACGTCCCAACCCAACATGTGATGCATCGCTGTAGACAGTTTACTCTTTCCCAGATTCTGGCTGAATCAAGATAGGGGCCTTAGTCAAAACTTTCTTGAGCTTCTTGAAGCTCTCCTGCTGTATATCAGTCAAGTTAAATGGCACCCCCTTACGCAACAACTTAGTAAGATGTACTGCAATCAACGAAAACCCTTCAATAAATCGTCGATAATATCCTGTTAATCCTAAAAAACTACAGATCTCTGATATAGTCTTTGGCCGTTTCCAATCCAGAACAACTTTGCTTTTCCAAGAATCAACCCTAACCCCTTCAGCAGATACCACATGGCCCAGAAATGCTACCTTTCATAACCAGAATTCACACTTACTGAACTTGGCGTACAGTTGTTTCTCCTTCAGAATCTGTAGAACCACTCAGATATGTGCATCATGTTCATCCTTAGTTCTCGAATACATCAGAATGTCATCAATAAAAACCACTATGAACCGATCCAGATAGGGCTGGAACACTCGGTTCATCAGATATATAAAAGTCGCTGGTACATTCGTCAATCCAAATGGTATCACTAGGAACTCGTAATGACCATAACGAGTCTTAAACGCTGTCTTATAAAAATTAGTCTCTTTAACCCTCAATTGATGGTACCCCAATAGGAGATCAATCTTAGAGAAAACTGAAGCTCCACAAAACTGGTCGAACAGATCATCAATCCTCGGTAGCGGATACTTATTCTTAACAGTCAATTTATTCAATTGGCGGTAATCAGTGCACATACGCATGGACCCATCCTTCTTTTTCACAAACAAAATCGGTTCTCCCCATGGAGACACACTAGGTCAGATGAACCAACAATCCAATAACTCTTGAATCTGATCTTTAAGCTCCACAAGCTCCTTCGGTGCCATTTTATAAGGGGCGATGGACACCAGTACTGTACCAGGTAGGAGTTCAATCCCAAACTCAACTTCACTGTTTGGAGGTAATCTACGTAGCTAATCAGGAAAAAACATCCGAAAAGTCTTTAACTATTCTGATATCCTTCACAGTAGAAACCCCAGAATTTGGAACACTAATATAGGCCAGGTCTGCCTCACAACCCTTACGAACCAATTTTTTGGCCCTTAATGCAGAAATCACATTTGACAAGTAGTTCCGACGCTCCCCAATTACAACTACCTCTATATCCTCCGCAGTTCTCAGTACCATTCGTTTCGTAGCACAATCCAAGCTCACTCGAAGCTTAATTAGCCAGTCCATTCCCAGAATTAAGTCAATTTCTCCAAAAGGAAGTTTAATCAAATCTGTCAAAAAGATAACCCCTTGAACATCCAAAGGCACATCTCTGAACAATTTATCTACCCTCACTGACTAACCTAATGGACTCAACACAGTCACCTCACTCGTAGTACTCTCAACGATGATACCCAAAGTCTCAGACACATTATAAGCTATATAGGAAAGAGTAGATCCTATATCTATCAGTGCAGTATAATGTACATTATAGATAAAGAATGTACCCGTGATAACATCTGGGGTATCTCCATCCTCTCGGTGACGTAGAGCATAAACCAGAGCTAGTTGCCTCACCTCAGTATGGCCAACACCTCTGCCCAGTGCCCTCTAACCATGGCCCAAACCTTTCCACCTCTGGCCAGACCACGGCCACTCAGTGGCTGCTGAACACCCCTCAGCGTGTGACAGCCCAAAATTGACCCTAGTCGGGAAGTGGTTTCGGGACCGCTAAACCGAGTCACCGAAATGTTCGAATGTGATATTTATTGTCTAGAATATGTAATTATGAATGTGTGAAAATTTCAAGCTTCGATTTAGTCGATTTCATGTGAGTTTTAGTAAATAGGACTTATGTGAGAAAATTTTGAAATGTGATAGGTCAAAGCATAAGGACCTATTAGTGCATGATGAAAAAGGGGGGACTTGCATGTCAATTTCCCCCCTCTATTAGTAGTGGCCGGCCATGACAAGTATGGTAGACCAAGTGTAATGGGCAAGACATGTCATAGACATGTTGTGTTGGTGCATCATGGGTGGAAACAATAAAATAATGAGCATGGTAATTAAATAATGAAAGGGAGGAGTGATGAAAAAAAAAAAAGAATGGTCTCATCCATGCCCCCCATTGCCGTGAGTTAAAGAAAAGAAAAGAAAAATTTTGTTCATCCTTTTTCATCTTCTTTTGGCCGAAAATTCTAAGGAAGGAGGAAGGAGTTCTTGCTTCATGTTTGGTTTGGAAGAGGATTAGGAGGAGGTTTGGCCATACTTTTATCTAGATCAAGGTATGTTTGAGGTTGTGCCATGAGATTCATGCATGTTTTTAGTTGCTAGCTTGAGTTCTAATTAGCCCATGGTTCAAATCTTTGCTATGTCATGGGGATGATATTCGGCCTAGGTGGATTTTGAGTTAATGCCATTGCATGCTAAATATGAATCTTGTTAATGATGCATGTGATGGTGGATTGATGATTTTTGAATCTTCTTTTTAGCATTTTTGAGTGAGCACATATGTGCATTAGTTGCTAGATGGAGAAGAATCGGCTAGCAAGTTGTGTGCTAAGGCCGAATATAATTTTTGTATATTAATGAGTAATGCATGTGTTAAATTGATGGAAAGGGAGAGGATGCTTTACTAGTGTATATATGTGTGTATTAGCCAAGTTTTGAACTTGAAACAAAATGGTGTTTAGTCAATACAAGTGACCATACTTGTAGAATGTATTAAGTGTTGCAATCGGCCCCAACATAGACATGCATATTCGGCCATAGGAAGGAGATTGGTGTTGCATGTATTCGGTTAGAGGCAAGCATATTGATGCTTTTGTCTTGGCTTAGAAAATTCGGCCAAGGGGGAAAATTAGCTAAAATGTTGAGTTTGATTCATGATTCCGTACATATGTGACTTTAATGTCTAATGTATAAATATGGGCTAAGTGCCTTGTGTTCCTCTCTTCGATGCTCAAATGATTAAATCAATTTATTTGTTTAATTAAGCTCAAGAGCAAAGGGGAACTAAATCCGATAAAGGGAAGGAAAAAGTGGTCAAATAGCTATCGGAATCGTTCGACAACATCCGAGGTAAGTTCTTGAGTAAAAGAGCTTAAATTATGATTTGATTAGATCATGTTTTAAGCAAATCAAAATCATGCTCTTTGTGTGGCTATTGAGCCGAAATTGCAAGAATGATAAGTGTCTTGTGTTTGAGTTTTGCTAACGAAAACGAAATACGAATGTGCCATGATTTATTGTTAAATGTGCATGGTTATTTGAATGATGTCCGGGCTAAGTCCCAAAGGCTTTGTGCTAAGTGACCATATCCGGACTAAGATCCGAAGGCATTTGTGCAAGATACTAATTCCGGGCTAAGCCCGAAGGCATTTGTGCGAGTTACTAAATCCGGGTTAAGTCCCGAAGGCATTTGTGCGAGTTACTATAACCGGGCTATGTCCCGAAGGCATTTGAACGAGTAGCTATATCCGGTTAAATTCCGAAGGTACGTGATTTGGGAATGAATGATCTTGCTGTAAAAATTTCAGTTAATACGCTTGAAACATCCCAACATTGAGGTATGTTTCGTATGTGCTTTGAATTAGTTGAGCCCTTACAAATAAGTATTCGCTCAGTTGATAAATGAGCTACCGGCCTTTGGCTAAGTTGATCTTTGTGTATGAATAAAAGGGTTGGTAATGTGAAGTAAGTATGATATTGAAAAATTGTGCATATGAAATTATCCGTTTAGCTACATGAATGCTATACTTTTGTTGTGCTGGAATCCCTTGCTCAAAACTTACTAAGCATAAATTGCTTACTCCATCTCCTTGATTCTTTGTTTTATAGATTTTGGTTCTCCAGCTATCGGACTCGGGATTTTGAAGTCAAAGTCGCCCACACTATCAAAGCCCCCCCCTTTTGGTACAATTTTGGTTGAACTTCGAAATGGCATGTATAGGACTACCCTTTTTGTTGGGGGTCATGGACCCTTTGGACTTGTATAATTTTGGATAGCCATGCGAAAATGGCTTATATATGTTTGAGTATAATGTTATAATCATTTGGTATGGATATGGTTATTGAGAGGTGTGGATATGCTTAACAAGGATTGGCCATGGGAATGGTTAATCACTATCATAATTTGTGCTATTTATGCTAAAAGGGCTAGTTGAATCATGGAAACTATGAAATAGGTAAAGTCTACCTTAAAGGCAGATGCTGACAGCAGCAGTGATGTAGATTTGGAAAATCACTAAAAATAGTAGGAAGGGAATTAAATAGTGAATAAATTATGTAAACGAACCTTGATGAATCTATTTTCATAGGAAAGTAACAAAACGGTCATATGGATAGTATGTTAAGAGATATTCAGGTTCTCGTAAGATAGGGCCAGAATGGTTTCTGGATTCCCTGTTTCGACTTTGGAAATTCATTATAAATTAACAAGATAGAATTATGAGTCATGCCATATATTTATAGATTCCTCTTTGAGTCTAGTTTCTATAGAAACAAACGACATCAGTATTGAAGCCCTGTACAGGGAGATATCCAAGTCGTAATGCGCAAAGGTCAGTGTAGTCGATCCCTGTAACATGAGATACTTTGACTAATAAACTGTACTAATTGGCCCAACCAAAAATTCTAGAAACAAATATGTAGATGGGAATATGAGTCTAGTTTCAGGGAAAATTTACGGAACTGGATTCCGAGTTTCTGAACTCAAGATATGATTTTTAAAGCGACTAGTACGCAGATTGGCAGTGTCTGGGAAATTTTTTTATAAGTGGTTTAAAGTCTGTTAACACCTCGTGTTCGACTCCGGTGACGGTCTCGGGTTCAGGGTGTTACATTTGATTGGTATCAGAGCTACGGTTTAGTCGATTCTAGGACTACCGTAATGCGTTGGGTCAGCTATACATGCCATTTTATGTGATTATTTGATAGTGTGGTGATTTCTGACAATTGTAAATGTGTTTATTTATAGTAATGGATCCCGATCCCGACCGAGCGGTAGCTGATGATCTTGAGAGTGTAACGCCTGCTCCCGCACAAGGGACAGCGCCGGCGAACTCTCAACCTAATGCTAGTAACCCGAATGATGAAGCTAGACAAGCTTTCTATAGCGTGATGAATGATTGGTTCAACCAATACATTCGAACTAATACGGCTGTTCCACAACCTCCATTCCCGACTAATACCACCCCACACCTACAATACCTCCGGAAACTGACCAAATAAGGTCAAATAAGCCCCCAGTTGACAGAATCCAAAAACATGGGGCTACTGAATTTAAAGCTACGGATAGCAACGATGCCGAGCAAGCTGAATTTTGGTTGGACAACACCATCCGGGTACTCGATGAGCTACTTGTACACCCGATGAATGCCTAAAGTGTACTATCTCCTTGCTACGCGATTCTGCCTACTATTGGTGGAGTACTCTGACTTCTGTTGTGCCCCGAGAGCAAGTAACTTGGGAGTTTTTACAAACTGAGTTTCGAAAAAAGTATATCAGTCAGAGATTTGTTGATCAAAAACGGAAGGAATTTCTTGAGCTTAAGCAAGGTTCTATGTCAGTTACTGATTACGAGCGAAAATTTGTTAGACTTAGTAGGTACGCTCGGGAATGTGTTTCGTCCGAGGCTATCATGTGTAAACGCTTCGAGGATGGGCTGAATGAAGATATAAAAATGTTCGTGGGCATTCTTGAAATACGAGAGTTCGTAGTACTTGTCGAGCGAGCTTGTAAAGCCGAAGAGCTTAGAAAAGAAAAACAAAAAGTTGATGTGGGAACTGGAGAGTTTCGTAAAAGATCCTCGGGAAAGTCTCTTCAACAGGCATCGAAGAAATTTCGAGATGATGTGGGCCGGTCTAGAGGCACTTCGGGCCTTTTTAGACGAGATCGTGATCGACCCCCTATGGGTACACGAGGCACTTCAGTCGCCAGTGTTGGGAATGAACGTCGAGATAGAACAAAATGTCGAAATTGCGGTACATGACATTCGGGGAGTTGTAGATTCCCTGACCGCTCCTGTTACAAGTGCGAATCAGTTGACCACTTCATTAAAGATTGCCCGAGGTTGTCTGAACAGAATGTAAATCAGAGTGGGAAACCAGGTGCTACCACTGCTCGAGGTAGACCATCTGGAAATACGGGCAATACTAGTGGTGGTCAGAGAGGATCTAGAGATGCTACGACCAGATCCGAGGCTCGTGCGCCTGCTAGAGCTTATGCTATACGTGCCCGCGAGGATGCTTCTTCGCCTGATGTTATTACCGGTACTTTTACTCTCTTTGATACTAATGTAATTGCTTTGATTGACCCCGGTTCTACTCATTCTTACATATGTGAAACCTTAGCATCCAGTAAGACTTTACCTATTGAGTCTACTGAGTTCGTAATTCGGGTGTCAAATCCCTTGGGTCGTTACGTGCTTGTCGACAAAGTGTGTAAGAAATGTCCCCTAGTAATTCGAGGTTCCTGTTTTCCGGCGGACTTGATGCTTTTGCCGTTTGATGAATTTGATGTTATTCTTGGTTTGGATTGGCTGACCGCGCATGATGCAGTTGTGAATTGCAAAAGCAAGACTATTGATTTGAGGTGCGCAAATAACGAGATAATCCGAGTTGAGTCTACGGACTTAAAGGGGTTGCCAGCTGTAATATCCTCAATGTTGGCCCAGAAATATGTAAGAAAAGGGTGCGAAGCATACCTTGCGTATGTACTTGATGACAAAGAATTAGAAAAGAAACCCGAATCTGTGCCGGTGGTTTGTGAATACCCAGATGTTTTTCCTGAAGAATTACCGGGTTTACCACCTGTTTGGGAGATAGAGTTTGGTATTGAGCTTATACCTGGGACTACGCCGATTTTGATAGCTCCGTATCGTATGGCACCAACCGAGTTAAAAGAGTTGAAAGCTCAGTTGCAAGAATTGACGGATAGAGGTTTTGCTCGACCAAGTTTCTCACCTTGGGGTGCACCAGTATTGTTCGTGAAAAAGAAGGACGAAACCATGAGGTTGTGCATTGACTATCGTCAACTGAATAAAGTGACGATAAAGAATAAATATCCGTTACCGCGTATTGATGATTTGTTTGATCAACTAAAAGGAGCCTCAGTGTTCTCAAAAATAGATTTGAGATCGGGCTATTATCAGTTGCGAATTTGAGATTCGGACATACCCAAAACTGCCTTCAGAACGAGATATGGTCACTACGAATTCTTAGTGATGCCGTTTGGGCTCACTAATGCCCCTGCGGTATTTATGGATTTGATGAATAGGATCTTCAGACCATATTTGGATCGGTTTGTAGTTGTGTTCATTGATGACATCTTGGTCTATTCAAGAGATGAGACTGAACATGCTGAGCACCTGAGACTAGTGTTGCAAATTTTGCGGGATAAGCAGTTATATGCTAAGTTCAGTAAGTGTGAGTTCTGGTTAAGAGAGGTTAGCTTCTTGGGTCATGTGGTATCCGCATCGGGTATTCGAGTTGACCCGAACAAAATTTCAGCCATACTTAATTGGAAACCTCCGAGAAATATTACTGAGGTTCGGAGCTTTTTGGGACTCGCCGGTTATTACCAACGATTTGTCAAAGGTTTCTCGATGATAGCCACACCAATGACGAAGCTACTTCAAAAGGATGTTAAGTTCGAATGGACGGAGAAATGTCAGAAAAGTTTCGATCAACTGAAAACTTATTTGACTGAAGCTCCAATTTTAGTGCAACCCGAATCAGGCAAAGAGTTTGTCATTTATAGTGACGCATCCCTACTTGGGTTGGGTTGCGTATTGATGCAAGAAGGTCGAGTGGTGGCCTATGCGTCGAGACAATTAAAGCCACATGAGAAAAATTATCCGACCCATGATCTTGAACTAGCTGCCATCATATTTGCTTTAAAAATATGGCGACATTACTTATTTGGTGAAAAGTGCCATGTATTTTCGGATCACAAAAGTCTCAAATATTTGATGACTCAAAGAGACTTAAATCTGTGACAAAGACGTTGGCTTGAGTTGTTGAAAGATTACGAGCTTGTCATTGATTACCACCCGGAAAAGGCTAATGTGGTTGCGGACGCCTTAAGCCGGAAATCATTGTTTGCTTTACGAGCGATGAATGTGCACTTGTCTGCTCTACCCGACAATGTATTAGTAGCTGAATTAAAAGCCAAACCATTATTGATTCATCAAATTCGTGAAGCCCAGAAAGTTGATGATGAATTGGTTGCAAAACAGGCTGAGTGTGTTCTGAACAAGGAATCGGAGTTTCAAATTGATGATGATGATTGTTTGAGGTTCAGAAGTCGTTTGTGTGTTCCAAGGAACTCGGAACTCATTTCGATGATTCTGAACGAAGCCCATTGTAGCCGAATGTCAATTCACCCGGGGAGTATGAAAATGTACAACGATTTGAAACGTCGGTTTTGGTGGCATGGTATGAAACGAGACATCTCCGACTTTGTTTTGAGATGTTTAATATGTCAACAAGTGAAAGCAGAACATCAAGTGCCTTCAGGATTACTTCAGCCGATCATGATACCCGAGTGGAAATGGGATCGAGTCACAATGGACTTTGTGTCCGGACTGCCATTGTCAACAAGTAAGAAAGATGCGATTTGGGTTGTTGTCGATAGACTGACTAAGTCGGCTCACTTTATCCCCGTGCGTACGGATTTTTCATTGGATAAACAAGCTGAATTGTACGTTTCTCAGATTGTGAGATTACACGGGGTACCTATTTCTATCGTGTTGGATAGAGATCCGAGATTCACCTCACGATTTTGGAGGAAATTGCAAGAAGCTTTGGGTACCAAGCTGCATTTTAGCACTGCTTTTCACCCCCAAACCGATGGTCAATCTGAGTGGATAATTCAGATACTTGAGGATATGTTGAGATGTTGCATCCTCGAGTTCAGTAGTTCATGGGAACGGTATTTACCTTTGATTGAATTCGCTTACAACAATAGTTTTCAATCAAGTATTAAGATGGCACCTTACGAGGCTTTGTACGGTCGTAAATGCCGTACACCATTGTTTTGGACCGAGCTCGGTGAAAGTAAAATTTTCAGAGTTGATTTTGTTAAAGATGCCGAACAGAAAGTAAAGGTAATCCGTGAAAGTCTGAAGGCAGCCACAGATCGTCAAAAATCGTATGCGGATTTGAAACGAAAAGACATTGAATATCAGGTGGGAGATAAAGTGTTTCTTAAAGTTTCGCCTTGGAAAAGGGTACTCAGATTTGGCCGTAAGGACAAGTTAAGCCCGAGATTCATTGGGCCGTACGAAATCTCCGAACGAGTTGGTCCGGTTGCGTATAGAATGATTTTGCCCCCTGAACTTGAAAAGATTCACGATGTCTTTCATGTTTCGATGCTTCGACGTTATAGATCCGATCCGTCACATGTGATTAATCCCTCAGAAGTTGAAATTCAATCTGACTTGAGTTATGAAGAAGAACCGATTCGTATCCTAGTTCGTGAAGTGAAAGAGTTGCGAAACAAAAGGGTTCCGTTAGTTAAGGTGTTATGGCTCAAACACGGGATCGAGGAAGCTACTTGGGAAACCGAGAGCTCGATGAAAGCACGATACCCAAACCTATTTACCGGTAAGATTTTCGGGGACGAAAATTTCTTAAGTGGGGGAGAGTTGTGACAGCCCAAATTGACCCTAGTCGGGAAGTGGTTTCGGGACCGCTAAACCGAGTCACCGAAATGTTCGAATGTGATATTTATTGTCTAGAATATGTAATTATGAATGTGTGAAAATTTCAAGCTTCGATTTAGTCGATTTCATGTGAGTTTTAGTAAATAGGACTTATGTAAGAAAATTTTGAAATGTGATAGGTCAAAGCATAAGGACCTATTAGTGCATGTTGAAAAAGGGGGGACTTGCATGTCAATTTCCCCCCCTCTATTAGTAGTGGCCGGCCATGACAAGTATGGTAGACCAAGTGTGATGGGAAAGACATGTCATAGACATGTTGTGTTGGTGCATCATGGGTGGAAACAATAAAATAATGAGCATGGTAATTAAATAATGAAAGGGAGGAGTGATGAAAAAAAAAAGAATGGTCTCATCCATGCCCCCCCATTGCCGTGAGTTAAAGAAAAGAAAAGAAAAATTTTGTTCATCCTTTTTCATCTTCTTTTGGCCGAAAATTCTAAGGAAGGAGGAAGGAGTTCTTGCTTCATGTTTGGTTTGGAAGAGGATTAGGAGGAGGTTTGGCCATACTTGTATCTAGATCAAGGTATGTTTGAGGTTGTGCCATGAGATTCATGCATGTTTTTAGTTGCTAGCTTGAGTTCTAATTAGCCCATGGTTCAAATCTTTGCTATGTCATGGGGATGATATTCGGCCTAGGTGGATTTTGCGTTAATGCCATTGCATGCTAAATATGAGGCTTGTTAATGATGCATGTGATGGTGGATTGATGATTCTTGAATCTTCTTTTTAGCATTTTTGAGTGAGCACATATGTGCATTAGTTGCTAGATGGAGAAGAATCGGCTAGCAAGTTGTGTGCTAAGGCCGAATATAATTTTTGTATATTAATGAGTAATGCATGTGTTAAATTGATGGAAAGGGAGAGGATGCTTTACTAGTGTATATATGTGTGTATTAGCCAAGTTTTGAACTTGAAACAAAATGGTGTTTAGTCAATACAAGTGACCATACTTGTAGAATGTATTAAGTGTTGCAATCGGCCCCAACATAGACATGCATATTCGGCCATAGGAAGGAGATTGGTGTTGCATGTATTCGGTTAGAGGCAATCATATTGATGCTTTTGTCTTGGCTTAGAAAATTCGGCCAAGGGGGAAAATTAGCTAAAATGTTGAGTTTGATTCATGATTCCGTACATATGTGACTTTAATGTCTAATGTATAAATATGGGCTAAGTTCCTTGTGTTCCTCTTTTCGATGCTCAAATGATTAAATCAATTTATTTGTTTAATTAAGCTCAAGAGCAAAGGGGAACTAAATCCGATAAAGGGAAGGAAAAAGTGGTCAAATAGCTATCGGAGTCGTTCGACAACATCCGTGGTAAGTTCTTGAGTAAAAGAGCTTAAATTATGATTTGATTAGATCATGTTTTAAGCAGATCAAAATCATGCTCTTTGTGTGGCTATTGAGCCGAAATTGCAAGAATGATAAGTGTCTTGTGTTTGAGTTTTGCTAACGAAAACGAAATACGAATGTGCCATGATTTATTGTTAAATGTGCATGGTTATTTGAATGATGTCCGGGCTAAGTCCCGAAGGCTTTGTGCTAAGTGACCATATCCGGACTAAGATCCGAAGGCATTTGTGCGAGATACTAATTCCGGGCTAAGCCCGAAGGCATTTGTGCGAGTTACTAAATCCGGGTTAAGTCCCGAAGGCATTTGTGCGAGTTACTATAACCGGGCTATGTCCCGAAGGCATTTGAACGAGTAGCTATATCCGGTTAAATTCCGAAGGTACGTGATTTGGGAATGAATGATCTTGCTGTAAAAATTTCAGTTAATACGCTTGAAACATCCCAACATTGAGGTATGTTTCGTATGTGCTTTGAATTAGTTGAGCCCTTACAAATAAGTATTCGCTCAGTTGATAAATGAGCTACCGGCCTTTGGCTAAGTTGATCTTTGTGTATGAATAAAAGGGTTGGTAATGTGAAGTAAGTATGATATTGAAAAATTGTGCATATGAAATTATCCGTTTAGCTACATGAATGCTATACTTTTGTTGTGCTGGAATCCCTTGCTCAAAACTTATTAAGCATAAATTGCTTACTCCATCTCCTTGATTCTCTGTTTTATAGATTTTGGTTCTCCAGCTATCGGACTCGGGATTTTGAAGTCAAAGTCGCCCACACTATCAAAGCCCCCCCCTTTTGGTACAATTTTGGTTGAACTTCGAAATGGCATGTATAGGACTACCCTTTTTGTTGGGGTCATGGACCCTTTGGACTTGTATAATTTTGGATAGCCATGCGAAAATGGCTTATATATGTTTGAGTATAATGTTATAATCATTTGGTATGGATATGGTTATTGAGAGGTGTGGATATGCTTAACAAGGATTGGCCATGGGAATGGTTAATCACTATCATAATTTGTGCTATTTATGCTAAAAGGGCTAGTTGAATCATGGAAACTATGAAATAGGTAAAGTCTACCTTAAAGGCAGATGCTGACAGCAGCAGTGATGTAGATTTGGAAAATCACTAAAAATAGTAGGAAAGGAATTAAATAGTGAATAAATTATGTAAACGAACCTTGATGAATCTATTTTCATAGGAAAGTAACGAAACGGTCATATGGATAGTATGTTAAGAGATATTCAGGTTCTTGTAAGACAGGGCCAGAACGGTTTCTGGATTCCCTGTTTTGACTTTGGAAATTCATTATAAATTAACCAGAGATAATTAGGAGTCATGCAATATATGTATAGATTCCTCTTTGAGTCTAGTTTCTATAGAAACAAACGAAATCAGTATTGAATCTCTGTACAGGGAGATATCCAAGTCGTAATGTGCAAAGGTCAGTGTAGTCGATCCCTGTAACATGGGAGACTTTGACTAATAAACTGTACTAATTGGCCCAACCAAAAATTCTAGAAAAAAAATATGTAGATGGGAATATGAGTCTAGTTTCAGGGAAATTTTACGGAACTGGATTCCGAGTTTCTGAACTCAAGATATGATTTTTAAAGCGACTAGTATGCAGATTGGCAGTGTCTGGGAAATTTTTTTTATAAGTGGTTTAAAGTCTGTTAACACCTCGTGTTCGACTCCGATGACGGTCTCGGGTTCGGGGTGTTACATAGCGTCTGTACTGTACCTATACCAGTAGCTTACATCTGATCAGGCCTCCGTGGTCAATTTCTGATACGATACTCTAATGATCTGCATCTCAAACATGCCCCAATCCTTTTCTAGCACTCGCCCTGATGGCGTCTCCCATAATCAGCACAAGGTTGCGGTCTAGTAGCAGCAACAGGGGCCCCAAATCTGACTGGCCCATCAACTCTGGCCTTTTTCTTACGCCTTAGAAAGGAATTTGAGGGCTCCGAATCCCTCTTGTTCCTATCGCTCTCTTTCTCAAGGTTCTAGCACTCAACGCGCTTCACCTCCTCGGCGATCTTCACCTTATCAACCAAAGCAGCAAAATTTAGCTCCCACTGTGGAGCTATCAAAACCCGAAGACTATCCCTAAGGCCATCCTCGAAATGAACACACCGCTCGTACTCAGATTCATATTCAACCACTGATCTATCCCACTGAGTCAAATTTAGAAACACTCTCCTCCGAGCATCCACATAGCTAGCACCCATATATTTACTCTGGAAAGCAATCTTGAAAAATTCCTAGGTCAATCGATCAGGCTGAGTGCCCTCTTTAACCGTAAGCCACCATTTGTAGGCCTCATCACGCAGTAGTAACACTGCACCCTTTAGTTTCTACTCAAGGGTGTAGTCGAGATCGTCCATGATCCTCTCTGTGGCTTCAATCCAATATTCAGCCACATTAGGGGCAACTCCAGTAATACCCCTAAAATCTCAGGTCTATTTGACTGGAGTCATTCCGTAACTGACCCACGGCCCACAACACCAGTATTGGGCATAGCGACCCTCTCCAGAATCTATAACATAGCTTGGAACCGTGCGTAGTCCCCAGCCGCACGATCATGAGACCCAGTCTTAGTTACAGGTGAAGCCGGTGCCTCTCTAGCCTCAACATTAGGCATGTGGCCAGATAACGAAGACCCCGCTCGAGCACCTCCCCGGCCTCCGCCTCCGCCTCTTGTACCCCTACCACGAATACCTCAAGTGCTCATTATCGAATTGCGTTTTATTTGTATTAACAATTTTATGCATCAATTTTAGGATTCTAGTGTTTATTAACAGATATTTTAAGGAAAACAATATTAGTAATTCAAAGTTCATTTTTGCAGATTGCAGTCTTAGTACAGTTTTTAGTTTACCCTAAATAGAGTATTTTAGTGCAATCTACTACCTTTAGTAGTCTCGGTGTTTCAATTTAAACATACAATAGTTTCAAAAGACTTACAGAATCGGCGTGGGAGACTCGGTGTACCATACATTCAGTAAAAACATTCCAAAATACTTTCAAATCATTTAGAATAGTTCTTATTGAAAATTCCAAGATTTAGAAGAAACCCAAATCCACAGTCGAGTTTTTTTTTACCTTGGCTCTAATACCACTAAATGTAACACCTCAAACTCGGCCTGGACGTTATGGTCGAATCTGGCGATTGTCACATTAAAGTGTTTTTCGCAAAGTGATATCGTTGAAAAAACCTTTCCATATTTATTTATGTTGTATGATATTAATGATGATAAGAAACTGTGTCGTTCATTTTAAACTTGCGTCCCAATCAAAAGGTATTACTTTAAAGACTCTTTGAATGTCAAGATATCGTTTTATAGCGAAAGTTTTCCAAAACAATTGCGTTTTTGCGATTATTTTGTAAAAACATTTTTTTTTAAAACCCGAGTTCCTAATACCAATAGTGATAACCAAAGCATATTAAAATGCTAAATTAAAAATAAAATTCAAAGAGGCCTTATTACAAAAAACAATACCTAAGATAAAATTACTTATAATTTAAAAATCAATTATGGAAGTACGTGCGGTTGTGTGGCCACCTTTGAGTCCCTCGCAGTACAGATCCACCTAAGTTTGGGGATTACCTGTATAGATAAACAGATGGGTGAGTTATGAAAAAATCAGTGTGTAATCCCATATCAAATAATCAAACAGTGAGTAAACATAGTCTGGGCCTAAGCCCAATCCAATGATGGTTCAATATCAGTCAAGGCCTTAGCCCATTACAGTATCAGTATCAGTTTGGGGCAGAGCCTATTTCAGTGACAATACAATATAGATATGCAATCAAGAGATCCTACCCAACCAGCCTCTGCACTCCATCTTCGTCCAACCCTGCACTCCATGTGGGGATATAATCAACCCACCCATCCCTACACTCCAAGTAATACCGTTGCGGCACTAAACAGTAGTTGCAGCAGAGCTGCCAGAACAGTACACTTCATCTAATCATCATAATAAAACCCATCCCCATGCAACATATCATGCATCATGTCATGTCGTGTCATAATATCATACGTGTATTCAACATGTTTAAAGTGGCATGCTCAAATGTAATCTACATCCCATAGGGGCGTATCAATCATTTTATCACACAGGGGCATAATAGTCATTTTATCGATTAGAGGTCCAGGTATATTTATCGACCCAATAGTAGGTCCACAGTCATCTTGGGCGACCCATGCAACCTTAACAGTCAAATAGTGAAAATGGGCCCAAGGCCCATAATGCGGCCGATGTGGGCCGACACGTCCTTTTGGCCTACAGAGCCAGAAATGGGCCTAGCCATGTGAATTACATAGCCTAGCCCAATATTCACCACACATCCGTGTGGTTTACCCGAGTGGGGCGCACATGCCTGTGGGGCCCACTTGGCCCAATAAGGCCCAAAACGGCCTCGTCCCATGAATTCGTTCATAGATGGCCTCGATAATCATATGCCCATGTTTAGTCACATGGACTACCACACGAGCGAGCGCACGCTTGTGTGGAGTCGTCATCCACTCATTCCGACTTTTGCCAATTTCAAAAGTTTGGGATTGCTTTACACACCTTGTTGCGAAAGTGCACACACCACTCTAGAGCACTCCAACTTAAAGTCAATCATAACACGCCATTAGTCCCTTTACGATAGGGTTACAAGACCCCTCTTATATTACTTATCCAAAAAAGTAGATTGTCACTTGCCTTAATGAACTTATTTAAGCTTGCACCCTTCAACCGTTGCAGAAAACCGATAACTAGCCCTTAGAGAACACGTGCATTCCAACCGAATCCTATTAACCTTAACTCATATCAAATACACCAATAGTTTGATCCAAACATATACCAACTTACCAAAAGCACGAATCTCAGAACAGGGGAAAGACACAATCGGCCCACTCCTAAAATAATAGCTAAAGACACACAATACACAGAGGCAAAAGGCTAGCATCAATACACTCCTAGCAAATCTGTAGTAAAAGAAAATGTTAGATTCAAAACTAGAACGGGAGATAGAGAAAAAAAAAGAGAAAGCAACCGTACACACAAACTGATTGATCAAATGTCAATGCTGAAATCGAAAGACCAAGAGGAGGAGAGGTGGAGTATTCGGCGAAACAACAAAATGAAGAGAGAAAAAAGAACTGGGAGGAAGAGAAGAGGGAAAACGGAGTATTCGGCCAAATCTTGAGAGAGGGAGAAGAGTAGAGAATCGGCCAAAACAAAACTGAATGAGGGAGGGGAGAGAATGAAGATTCTGGAAGAGCAAAGAAAATTGAGAAAATGGCTGCTGGAGGAGTAGAGGAAAATAAGAAAATTAATCAGTAAAGGCACTGCAGTGAAAAGCAAAACCAACACAAAAAGTACCCGAATGGTCAATAGCAATATTCGAATACCAAAACAAAGTGTGAAAAGGACCCGAAAGTAATTTTCAAAAACCGAAAATGAGGAAAGAAAGCAACCAACAATTCACAGCAATCGAAATGGAGAGCAATACCAACTAAGGCCGAACTCTGAATACCAGAGTTTAAATTCGGCACAACACTTCCCCAACTTCAAAACCCCATATTTTTCTCCTAAAATGCCTCTATGTCGTCCACTCCCCTCTCAACTACCCAATTCAAAATCCATTCAAACACTTCGGTGTTTCGGTTAAACCACAACACTCCCAAGGCACAGCAGCAAAATAAACACTCCTCTGCACCCAACAGGACTCAAAGCTCAGTCCTTAGGCAACAACAACACGCCACCTATTCCTTAGACCAGCAGGCCCATTCTGTCATGTTTTAGTCATATTTATTTAAAAGCCTACTGACTAGAGACAAGGTTTATTCAAGTAAGAAACAAAATTTTTGCACAAGCCAAGGCTTGAGCACAAGACTTCTCAGAGTCTTCCCAGGGCACTTAACCACTAAAGTAGACATGCAATTGTATGACACAAACATACAAAAATAAATACTTAGATTTTGGGGCGTTACAGTCTCTAAATCTTCAAAGCAAACACAATGGCGGCCAGCTCCAAGTCATGTGTCGGGTAATTTTTCTCATGTGGTTTCAATTGTCTTGATGCATAGGCTATCACTTTGCCTTCTTGTATAAGGACACACCCCAAACCATTCAAGGATGCATTACTGAAAATTACAAACTCTTTTCTTGGCTCAGGCTGAACTAGCATCGGAGCCTCAGTCAACAACGCTTTCAATTTTTCAATACTCTGTTGGCACTTCTCCATCCATTCGAACTTAACATGCTTTTGCAATAACCTTGTCATTGGAGTAGCAATCATTGAAAACCCTTTAACAAACCTTCTGTAATAACTTGCCAAGCCTAAAAAGCTTCTGACCTCTGTCACATTCCTCAGCAGTTTCCAATCTATAATGGCCGAAATCTTATTCGGGTCAACTCTAATACCGTCTCCTAAAATAATGTGTCCTAAAAATCTAACTTCTCGAAGCCAAAATTCACTTTTACTAAACTTGGCATACAACTATTTGTCCCTCAAAGTCTACAAAACGGTTCTCAAGTGCTCAGCATACTCTGCCTCATCTCTTGAATAAATCAGAATGTCATTAATGAACACTACAACAACCTTGTCCAAATATGGCTAAAATATTCAATTCATTAAATCCATAAACACGGTAGGAGCTTTCGTTAACCCAAACGGCATAACAAGGAATTTGTAGTGGCTATACATCGTTTTGAAGGCCGTCTTAGGCACATCTGACTCTTTAACCCATGACTAATAGTAGCCGGACCTCAGGTCTATCTTTGAAAATACCGTGGCTCCCTTCAATTGATCAAATAGATCATCAATCCTTGGCAAAGGATATTTGTTCTTTATTGTCACCTTGTTGAGCTGTCGATCATCTATATACAGCCTCATCGAACCATCCTTCTTTTTCACAAATAATACGAGAGTGCCCCAAGGCAAAAAGCTCGGTTGCACAAAACCCTTGTCAGTCAACTCCTGTAACTGAACTTTCAACTCTTTCTGTAACGCCCCGTACCCGATACCGTCGCCGGAGTCGAACACGAGGTGTTAACAGACTTAATTCATTACTTAAACAGCTCAAACAATTTATTTTTAAAATTTTCAGTCAAGCTAGCAATCTGCGTCACAGTCGCTTAAAAATTCATATCTCGAGTTCCAAAACTCAAAATTCAATTCCATAAATTTTCCCTAAAACTAGACTCATATATCTATTTACTAATTGTTTTCTATAATTTTTGGTCTAGTAAATTAGTACAGTTTATTAGTTAAAGTCTCCCCTGTTTCAGGGTTCAACTTCTCTGACCTCTGTGTTTTACGAATCAGATATCTCCTTGTACAGAGTTTCAATGACTATGACGTTTGTTTCTAATAAAACTAGACTCAATAAGGAATCTGTACATATAAATCATGACTTATAATTATCTTTGAACAATTTATGGTGAATTTCCAAATTCAGAACAAGGGATCCAGAAATCGCTCTAGACCTGTTTCACAAAAATTTAAACATCTCATAAAATATAACTCATATACCTGTTTTGTTCCATCCATATGAAAATAGACTCATAATTCTTCAATTCCATATTTTATTCATCATCTAATTGTATCTCTACTATTTTTAATGATTTTTCAAACTCACATCACTGTTGCTGTCTGAATCTATTTTATGGTAAATTTTACCTATTTCATGGTTTCCATGGATTAGCTAGCAATTTAGCATACATAACACCAAATATGATCATGATTAGCCATTCCAATGGCTAATCATTACCAAGAATTTCCATACCACTCAATAACCATATCATAAGACCATATATACAAAATGATTATAATGCTATACATGCCATACTCAAAATATACAAGCCATTATGCCAAGATGGTATACGGGTAGTGTGAGTGTGCCTCCGACCGTTCCTAATTTCCGAGCTGGCTTGTCAACACTACAAGGAATGAAAAGGAGGGAGTAAGCATAAATGCTTACTAAGCTCACATGCAAATAGCAAGTAATACAACTATATACGCAAACATAAAACATCATTTGCATAATCATCACCGAGACATTCATATCACATTTTCATTTATCATCTTACCATATTGTTGTTATATCGAGTTTTCAACCCGAGGGTTAAGTACATACCTGTTCAAAGTATTCATTTCACAACACTTACCAATACGTCCCTTTCATCTCGAGTATTCCTCCATTTGAGTAGAATTTTACCCGTTGAACACATCAGAATATAATTCGGATACATGGAAAGTTTGCACATAAGTGCCACATATGTAGCCAAGCTACCATGTAACCCGCCCATAAGTGAACTTGGACTCAACTCAACGAGCTCGGGCGTTCGCATCCATAAGTGAACTCAGACTCAACTCAACGAGCTAGGATGCCTAGTTACATCTCTCGAACTCGGACTCAACTCAACGAGTTCGGACATTCGCATCCATAAGTGAACTCGGACTCAACTCAATGAGTTCGGCTGCCCAAATATCCTAGTGACATGTCACTTGTATCTTAATCCATTCCTAAGGTTCAACGGGACCTTTTTCCCAATCATGTGTCTTAACCATCTTCTACGGAATGCCGTTACCGATACTCGGTAGTATTTCACATTTTCCAAGTATATCACATAATTTGACATATTAACAAACAATTATCACAGTATAATATTTCATAATAATTATAATATCATTTAAATAACATTAAAACATTTAAAATAAAAACTATGTTACCAACATTTACATATGAACTTACCTCGTATGTGAAAATGGCTACTTTTACCATTTCGTCTACAACTTGGTATTTTCCCCATTTTAGCCTGAATTTTAGTTTTCCTTGCTCTATCATTTAAAATATAGTCTAATTAGGACTCACATTATACAAATTGACCCAAAATCATATTTTGGCAAAATTATAGTTTTGCCCCTAAACTTTTGCATATTTACACTTTTTCCCCAAAGCTCGTAAATTAAACTTCAGCCTATTTTCTTATGTTTTATGACATGCTGATCATTTTTCCCTTCTATGGTAACATCAAATTCTCACTCTAACAAGTACTTATGACTATTAGGTATTTTTACCGATTAAGCCCTTTTGCTCGTTTTCACTTAAAACCGAGTAGTACAAGTTGTCTAACATAATTTAAAACCTCATATTCTATCATAAAACACCAAAAACACAAATTTCATCTATGGGTATTTTTCCAAATATGAACCCTAGGTTGAATTATTGCTAGCATAAGCTTAATCGAGCTACCGGGAATCCAAAAACGTAAAAATCATTAAAAACGAGGCTAGAATAGACTTACAATTGAGCTTGGAAGCTTGAAAAACCCTAGCCATGGTTTCTCCTTGCTATATTTGGCCATGGGGTTGAAGATGAGCAAAATTGGCTTTTAATTTTGTATTTTAATTCATTTTACCCCTAAATGACCAAAATGCCCTTACTACTAAACTTTCCAAAAATTCCATCCATGTCCAATTTTTTCCGTAGACTTAGAAATTGGTAAAATTGCTATTTAAGACCTCCTAATTAATATTTCAAAACAATTTCATACTAGAAACTTCTAGAATGCAAGTTTTACAAATTATTCGATTTAGTCCCTAATTTCAATTTAAGCACTTTATGCATAAAATTTCTTCACGAAATTTTCACACAATCATGCAATCATATCATAGACCTTAAAATAATCATAAAATAATTATTTCTATCTCAGATTTTGTGGTCACGAAACCGCTATTTCGACTAGGCCCAAAATCAGGATATTACACTTTTAATTCCGTTAGGGCCATCCTATATGGAGCAATCGAAATAGGCGTAGTACCGGGAGTTAAATCAATGCCAAACTCTACTTCCCTAAAAGGAGGTAACCAAGGCAATTCCTCCGGGAACACATTCGGATACTCAAATACTATCGGTACAGATTCAATCTTTAATTCAAACTTTTTCGTGTTCAATAAAAAGGCAAGGTAAGCTTCATACCCCTTTCTTACACATTTCTGAGTAGACATGGAAGAAATCATTGCAAGCATACCAGTTAATTCATCTGATTCAACCCGAATAACATTACCATTCTAACATTTCAGTTCAATAAACTTTCTTCCACAATTCACTACCACATCATGAGCAATCAACTAATCCATACCAAGAATTACATCAAATTCATCAAATGGTAATAGTATAAGATTAGCTGGGAGACAATGACCTCTAATCAGCAAAGGGAAATTCTTACACACCTTATCCACTAACACATACTTGCCTAATAGGTTTGACACTTTTATTACGAATTTAATAGATTCAACTAGTAAGTTCATATCAAACACCAATTTCATGCAAACACATGTATGGGTGGACCCCGGATTAATCAAAGCAACAACAGTAGTATCATAGATAGAAAATGTACTTGTGATCACATCAGGAGATGAGGCCTCTTCGCGAGCGCGAATGGAATAGGTCCTGTAGGTGCCCTGCCCTCGAGTCTCACAGCAGACTCCCTAGGTGCACCCTTACTATTCGTCCCATTACCCGGGTTTCTCTGAGGTCTTCCCTTATTAGCAGTGCTATCTGATCTTCTTCCTTGAAAATTTCTTCTCTCCGTCCTCTCGGGACATTCCTTAACAAAGTGATCAGGGGAAACACAGTTAAAACAGGTTCTTTCGCCCCCTCGGTACTCACCGGGGTGATGTCTCCCACACTGGGGACGTCCTGATCGGTCGGGCCGAGCATTTCCAACACTATCAATTGAGGTAGTCTGAGCTTTCGAAAATGAGTACTGTTTACCCCTATTCTTGCTCGAATACCCAGTAGAGGCATTAGACTGAAAAGATTTGTTCAATTGCCTCTTCTTCAAGTCTCAGGACACCAAATCAGCTTTCTGCTTTTCTTTAGCCAATTCTTCATCCTTGCATGCTCTTTCGACCAAGACTACAAACTTTTTCAACTCGAGGATGCCAACCAACAATTGGATGTCTTCATTCTACCCATCCTCAGATCTTTTACACATGATAGATTCAGTAGACACACACTTTCGAGCGTATTTGGTAAGCCTTACAAATTCACGCTCATACTCGGTAACTGTCATTTTTCCCTATTTTAGCTCGATGAACTCTTTCCTCTTTTGATCCATAAACCTTTGACTGATGTACTTCTTGCAAAATACCGCTTGGAAAAACTCCCAAGTCATTTTCTCCTTCGGCACTACTGACACGAGAGTGTTCCACCACTGGTAGGCTGAATCTCTCAGAAGTGATACAATGCACTTCATGCACTCGTTCGGTGTGCACGAAAACTCATCAAAGACCAAGATGGAGTTCTCGAGCCAAAACTCTACTCTTTCTAGATCATCATCTATGTTAGCTCAGAACTCTTTGGCTATTTACCAATCTTTTTTGCCACACTTACTTGCACCAACCTACATAACATCAACCAAAACCAATTCAAGCATAACACGTATAGTCAAAACAACCACAACCATGGGAAATTTGCATCAAATGCCTTTAATAATAATCAATATTAGCCAACATTAATGGCCTATACAAAATGAATATCACATCCATCATCTGAGCCAACTCTTGTGGCTAAACTAACAAGACACTTAACAAAAGATTCAAGTCCATATACATGCAAAAATCAAAATATTAAACTACATATACCAAAGTTTCAGGTGATAGTGTGATTGATGCCTCCGACGTCCCCTGACCCCTGATACTAGCTCGGTGACACTATAAGAAAATGGAAAGGAGAGGGAGTAAGCATAAGGCTTAGTAAGTTGCATATAAATAAGTAACAACATCAACCATGCATATTATAAATCAACACAAACTTACTCATGTCATTTATACCATCAAGGCAACATGACAAGACTCATATATCATGAGTTTCGAATAAGAACCTGTACCATTCACAACGTGATTATATCATTTCATATCATTGTCATAAGCTTTTAAAATAATGCGTGAAACTATTTGGAATACTAAAGGATATCTGACAAGATCTACACAAGAGGGTGAATTGCCGATGCCATGTTCCAAACATGGTCTTACACTGGCTCACATGTTGAGGCCGATGCCATGTCCCAGACATGGTCTTACACTAGCTCTCGTCTTAATGCCGATGCCATGTCCCAAAGATGGTCTTACACTGGCTCTCATAATGTGGCCGATGCCATGTCCCAAACATGGTCTTACACTAGCTCTCCTATCGTGGCTGATGCCATGTCCCAGACATGGACTTACACTGGCACACATATCACCCAAATGTCATGGCATGGATATCCAAACTATTCCTAGGTTCAACCGAGAATTTACCGCATAAATTTTATCATGAATTATTCATAATCATATTCAACCATATTATGCAAAATAAATCATTCAACACATAATAACGATAAAGTTACCTTACTTACATACAACTTACCTCGGTATACAAAAAGTGGACTACTAATTGGCTTTAGTCTACTAACTTGGCCTTTCCTCAGTCTAGGTTCAGATTCTATATTTCTTGATCTAAAATGATAAAAATTTACTAATTTAATCATCATATTAATTTATGCATTTCATAAATCATATTTTGGCAAAATGACCATTTTGCCCCTAGACTTTCACAAAATTACGATTTTACCTCTAGGCTCGTAAATCGATTTTTATCAAATTTTCTCACTAAGAAAGCCTAGCCCAATTATTTTTATACTAGAAGTAGCCCACAATTCCCATCATTTCACATATTTACCCCCATAATTTATAACATATGCAAAATGGTTCTTAGTTAGGATTTTCATGAAAACTACTTCACAAAAGTTGTTTGTTTAACAACCATGATTCATTTTCTTCCATAAAAATTCAGCAAACAACATGAACACTCTCATGTAAAAACCCTATACTTTTAACCATTTTGCAAAATAGTCCCCTCATTAGCTAGATTATGCTATAAGGGTCCCAAAAGTACAAAAATTATCAAGAAAAACCATCAAAATCACTTACTTGTAAGGGTAGAGAGTGGTTGAAATTTTGAAGCTCCAAAAACCCTAAATGGCTAAAATTTTCGGTGGTGAAAGAAGGGATGAAAAAGATGAAGTCTTTTGTTTTATTTAATCTTATTTTCTAGTCAAAATAGGCTACCAACTTCACCAAATTTGATTTTTTTTATTCATCTTTGTCCCCATGGCTAACTACCCCTATTGAAATGGGTCTATTTGCCCTTTAAAGTCCCCTAATTATGATTCTCTAGCTATTTAACACTATTTGTTAGAAAAACAAAACTTTTTCTCTTTATGCGATTTAGTCCTTTTTCGCAATGAAGCATGCAATCACTAGAATTATTCCACCAATATTTTCATGTACTCATATAAACATGCTATAGCACATAAAATTATATATAAAAAAAATAATTTCTCTGACCTTGGGTTAGTGGTTCCAAAACCACTGTTCCGACTAGGCCCAAAATCGAGCTTTTACAATTCTCCCTTTTAGGGATTTTCGTCCTCGAAAATCTTACCGTTAAAAAGGTTTGGGTATTAGTCTCTCATAATTTCCTCGGGATCACATGTGGCCTTTTCAACCCCATGTCGATGCCACAGTACTTTCACGAGTGCTATACTTTTATTTCTCAATTGCTTGATCTCTGGGCTAAGATCTTAATCGGTTCTTCACAATAAGTCATGTTTGATCGAATCTCAACCTTTGTTGGCGAACAAACGTGTGAAGGAAAGAATAGTAACGGCAAAAAATCGACACATGGAAGACATTGTGGGTCTTCTCTAACTCAAATGGCAAGGCTACACGATAAGCTACAAGTCCAATTCTCTCTGTCACCTCATAAGGTCCAATAAAATGTGGACTTAATTTTCCTTTCTTAAAAAATCTGAGGACTTTTTTCCACGAGGATACTTTCAAAAACACCTTATCACCGACTTGAAACTCAATTTCCTTTCATTTCAAATCCGCATAGGATTTCTGTCTATCCGAAGCGGCCTTCAAACAGTCACGAATCACCTTCACTTTCTCTTCAGTCATTTTCACCAAGTCAACCCCGTGAATCTGATTCTCTCTGAGTTCAGTCCAATACAAGGGCGTTCGGCACTTACGCCCGTACAAAACCTCATATGGCACCATTTTCAAACTCGAATAATAGCTATTGTTGTAGGCAAACTCTGTGACAGCCCTAAAGTAACCCTAGTCAGAAAGTGGTTTCGGGACCACTAAACCGAGTCAATAAAAATAATTAACCGTCATAGTTGATGCTTATTATATGTATGTATGCATGTATAAAAATTTCATATTGGAATTTTGTTAATTGTAAGTGAATTTTATTAAATAGGACTTATGTGGGAAAATTTAGAAATGTGCTAGGCAAATGTAAAGTGGCCTATTTATGCATGTTGCAAAATAATTGTACTTGCATGTCAAATTAACCAAAGAACAAGATGGTGGCCGGCCATGCTATAAGTTAAAGCCTATTATAAGCATTTGGTGTTAGTGTTTTATGGGAGAAACAATAAAATAAAAGGTTAGAAATAAAGTAATGAAAAGGGAGGGGTGATGAAAACAAAGTTGTCTCATCCATGTTTCCCCCCCTATTGCCGTGACTTGAGGAAGAAAGAAAAGAAGAAATTGATTCTTCTTGGCCGAAATGAAAAGAGGAAGAAGGGAGTGAACCATTCGGTTATCCTAGGTCAATATTAAGGTAAGAAAGTTTATACCAGTTCTTGAAATTTTAGTTGATATGGAGTGAGATATCAAGTTATTTTTGTAACCCATGTTGAAATTTTGAGTGTGGAATGAGTAAGGTTTTCGGCTATGGAGATTAATAAGGGTGATGGTTGTTGTTTCATGCTAAATCTAGATGAACAATGGTAGTTGCTTACATCTTGATATTTATGAGATCCTTTCTTGGTTCTACCTTAGACCCACGAAGTATATTTTTATTTAGTGTTGTTGGAGATTGATGATAGAAGCTAATGAGTGAGAGTTGGATAGATATTATGAGGTTAAAATTCATGGGATTGTAAGCTTGTAAGTTGGATGATGAAATTCATGCTTTGTGAGGGTAAATGGGTTAAAAGGAGCATTCGGCCATGATGTAAAAGCATGATGAAGTGATGTTAAATGCTTTGAATATTGAGTATATGTTGTTATAAGTTGAATTTAAGGTTTGTTAAATTGTCTTTGTCATTGCCGAATGTGTGTAGTTAAAGAAAAAATTGTTAAAGCGCTTAGTTAATTGATATTAGGTGAATGTATGTGTTTTGAATTGATGGAATGGAGAGGATGCTTTAATTGTGTTATGAACAATTATATGTTAAATTAAGGTTTGCTAAGCTAGCTATTAAGGTGAAGTACAAATGTTAATATTTGATTGCTAGTGTATATATGGGTATTAGCCGAGTTTTGAACTTGAAACAAAATGGTATTTAGTCAATACAAGTAACCATATTCGTAGAATGTATTAAGTATACAATCGGCCTCAACATAGACATGCATATTCGGCCACATGAGGTAGATTGATGTTGCATGTATTCGGTTAGAGGCAAGCATATTGATGCTTTTATCTTGGCTTAGATAATCAGCTAAAAGAGAGTGTGGGCTAATATGTTGAGTTGAATCATGATTTCATATATATGTGACTCTAATGTCTAATGTATATATGGGTTAAGTACCTTGAGTTTCTCTTTTTGATGTTCAAATGATTAAATCAATTTATTTGTTAAATTAAGCTCAAGAGCAAAGGGGAACTAAATCCAATAAAGGGAAGGAAAAAGTGATCGAATAGACATCAAAATCGTTCGACAACATCCGAGGTAAGTTTTCGAGTAATGAAACTTAGTTTACGATTTGATTAAGTCATGACGTATAATCATAACAAATATACGGTGATATAATGATTCTATTGAATTATATGTTGAGTTAATTAGTCTATACGTATGATGGGTAGCCGTATGTGCATAGAGATCATGTCACAAAGCAAACCAAATCATGCTGTTTGTATGTGGCTATTGAGCCGAAAATGGGAATGCTTAATAATTGATTTGTGTTTGAATTCTAGTTATGAAAATGAAATAAAGATGTGTCATGATTTACTGATATGTGCATGAATATTCGGATGATAACGAAGGCATTTGTGCTAGTGACTAATTCCGGGCTAAGTCCCGAAGGCATTTGTGCGAGCTACTATATCCGGGCTAAGTCCCGAAGGCATTTGTGCGAGCTACTATATCCGGGCTAAGTCCCGAAGGCATTTGAGCGAGTAGCTATATCCAGTTAAATCCCGAAGGTACTTGGTTTGGGAATGAGCGATCATGCTGTAATAATTTCAATTGATATGCTCGTAAAATCCCAACGATGAGGTATGTTTCGTATATGCATTGGATTAATTGATTCCTTTTAAATAGTATTCGCTCAGTCGATTAATGAGCTTCCGGCTTTTGGTTAAGTTGATTTCTTATGTATGAGTATAAGGGTTGGTAATGTGAAGTAGGTATGATTTTGAGAATGTGTGTATATGAAATTATCCGTTTAGTCATATGAATGATATACTTCAATTGTGCCTAATTTCATTGCTCAAAACTTACTAAGCATTAAATGCTTACTCCGTTTCTTTGATTCTCTGTTTTATAGATTTTGGTTCGTCAGCTATCAGACTCGGGATTGTCGAAGTCGAAGTCGTCCACACTATCAAAGCCCTTTTGGTACACTTTTGGTTGAACTCTGAAAATGGCATGTATAGGACTACCCTTTTGTTGTTAGTCAAGTACCTTGGTGTTGTATATATTTGGATAGCCATGCGAAAATGGCTTATATATTTTGAGCATAGTGTTATAATCATTTTGTATGTATATGGTTAATGAGAGGTGTGGATATGCTTGGCAATGATTGGCCATTGGAATGGTTAATCATGATCATTTTGGTGCTTTGTATGACAAATTCTAGTTGATTCATGGAAAATCATGAAATAGGTAAAGTTTACCTTAAAAATAGATGCTGACAGAAGCAGTGGTGTGGATTAGAAAAATCACTAAAAATAGTAGGAATGGAATTAAATAGTGAATAAATTATGTAATCGAACCTTGATGAATCTACTTTCATATGGAAGAAACGAAACAAATATATGAGTCATATTTTAAGTGATATTTAAGTTTTCGTGGAACAGGGCCAGAGCAATTTCTGGATCCCCTAATCTGACTTTGGAAATTCACTATAAATTAACCAGAGATAATTAGAGGTCATGCCATATATGTATAGATTCCTTTTCGAGTCTAGTTTCATTAGAAACAAACAGCGTAAGTAATGAAGCCCTGTACAGGAAGATTTATAAGTCGTAATGCATGAAGATCTAAGCAGTCAAACCCTGAAACAGGGGAGACTTTAACTAATAAACTGTACTAATTGGCTCAACCAAAAATTCTAGAAAAAAATATTGTAGATGGATATATGAGTCTAGTTTCAGGTAAAATTTACGAAACTGGTTTTCGAGTTTTGGAACTCAAGATATGATTTTTAAGGTAACAGTGACGCAGTTAGCCAGCTTGTCTGGAAATTTTTAAAATGGACTGTGACAATAAATGAAATAAGTCCGTAAATACCTCGTGTTCGACTCCGGCAACGGTCTCGGGTACGGGGTGTTACAATTTTATTGGTATCAGAGCTACGGATTAGTCGATTCTATGACTACCGTAATACGTTTGGGTCTAGCTATACATGCCATTATGCGATTATTTGATAGTGTGGTGATTTCTGACAATTGAAAATGTGTTTATTTATAGTAATGGATCCCGATCCCAACCGAGCGGTAGCTGATGATCTTGAGAGTGTAACACCTGCTCCCGCGCAAGGGACAGCGCCGGCGGACTCTCAACCTATTGCTAGTAATCCGAACGATGAAGCTAGATAAGCTTTTTATAGCGTGATGAATGATTGGTTCAACCAATACATTCGAACTAATACGGCTGTTCCACAACCTCCATTCCCGACTAATATCACCCCCGCACCTACAATACCTCCAGCAACTGACCAAATAAGGTCAAATAAGCCCCCAATTGACAGAATCCAAAAACACGGGGCTACTGAATTTAAAGCTACGGACAGCGATGATGCCGAGCAAGCTGAATTTTGGTTGGACAACACTATTCGGGTACTCGATGAGCTATCTTGCACACCCGATGAGTGCCTAAAGTGTACTATCTCCTTGCTACGTGATTCTGCCTACTATTGGTGGAATACGTTGACTTCTGTTGTACCCAGAGAGCAAGTAACTTGGGAGTTTTTTCAAACCGAGTTTTGGAAAAAGTATATCAGTCAGAGATTCATGGATCAAAAACGGAAGGAATTTCTTGAACTTAAACAAGGTTCCATGTCGGTTACCGACTATGAACGAAAGTTTGTAAGGCTTAGCCGGTACGCTCGAGAATATATTTCTTCAGAAGCCGTGATGTGTAAACGTTTCGAGGATGGGTTGAATGATGATATAAATATAAAGCTGTATGTTGGCATTTTGGAAATCCGAGAATTTGTGGTACTTGTCGAGCGAGCTTGCAAAGTCGAGGAGCTCAGTATGAAGAAAAGAAAAGCTGAGGGGGGAGCAAAGGAGTTTAGTAAGAGGTCTTCGGGGAAGCCCTTCCAACAATCATCGAAGAAATTTAAAGATGACTTAGGCCGGTTTAGAGACACTTCGGGTTTTTCTAGATGAGATCGCGATCGACCCCCTGTGAGTGCACGAGTCACTTCGGTCGCCAGTGTTAGAAATGATCGTCGAGACAGAACGGAGTGTCAGTATTGTGGTAAATGGCATTCGGGGAGTTGTAGATTCCATGACCGCTCCTGTTACAAGTGCGGATCAACTGACCACTTTATTAAAGATTGCCCGAGATTGTCTGAACAGAACGTAAATTAGAGTGGGAAACCTGGTGCTACTACTGCTCGGGGTAGACCATCTAGAAATACGAGCAATGCTAGTGGCGGTCAGAGAGGATCTAGAGATGCTACAACCAGATCTGAGGCTCGTGCTCCTGCTAGAGCTTACGCTATACGTGCACGCGAGGATGCTTCCTCGCCAGATGTTATTACCGGTACTTTTACTCTCTTTGACACTAATGTGATTGCTTTGATTGACCCTGGTTCTACTTATTCTTATATATGTGAAACCTTAGCATCCAGTAAGACTCTACCTGTTGAGTCTACTGAGTTTGTAATTCGGGTGTCAAATCCCTTGGGTCGTTACGTGTTTGTCGACAAAGTGTGTAAGAAATGTCCCCTAGTAATTCAAGGTTCCTGTTTTCCGGCCGATTTGATGCTTTTACCGTTTGACGAATTTGATGTTATCCTCGGTATGGATTGGTTGACCGTACATGACGCAATTGTAAATTACAAAAGAAAAACCATCGATTTAAGGTGTGTAAATAACGAGGTAATCCGAGTTGAGTCTACTGACTTGAATAGGTTGCCAGCTGTAATATCATCGATGTTGGCTCAAAAATATGTAAGAAAGGGGTGTGAAGCATACCTTGCGTATGTACTTGATGACAAAGAGTTAGAAAAGAAGCTTGAATCTGTGCCAGTGGTTTGTGAATACCCGGATGTTTTTCCTGAAGAATTACCGGGTTTACCTCCTATTCGGGAGGTAGAGTTTGGTATTGAGCCTGTACCTGGGACTACACCGATTTCGATAGCTCCGTATCGTATGGCACCAATAGAATTAAAGGAATTGAAAGCTCAGTTGCAAGAGTTGATGGATAGAGGTTTCGCTCGACCAAGTTTCTCACCTTGGGGTGCACCAGTATTGTTTGTGAAAAAGAAGGACGGAACCATGAGGTTGTGCATCGACTATCGTCAGCTGAATAAGGTGACAATAAAGAATAAATATCCGATACCGCGCATTGACGATTTGTTTGATCAACTAAAGGGAGCCTCAGTGTTTTCAAAGATAGATTTGAGATCGGGTTATTATCAGTTGCGAATTCGAGATTCGGATATACCCAAAACAACTTTCAGAACGAGATACGGTCATTACGAGTTCTTAGTGATGCCGTTTGGGCTCACTAATGCCACTGCGGTATTTATGGATCTGATGAATCGAGTCTTCAGACAATATCTGGACCGGTTTGTAGTTGTGTTTATTGATGACATCTTGGTCTACTCAAGAGATGAAACCAAGCACGCTGAGCACCTGAGATTAGTGTTGCAGATTTTACGAGATAAGCAGTTATATGCTAAGTTCAGTAAGTGTGAGTTCTGGTTAAGAGAGGTGAGCTTCTTAGGTCATGTGGTATCCGCATCGGGTATTCGAGTTGATCCGAGCAAAATTTCAGCCATACTTAACTGGAAGCCTCCGAGAAATATTACTGAGGTTCGGAGCTTTTTGGGACTTGCCAGTTACTACCGACGGTTTGTAAAAGGTTTCTCAATGATAGCCACACCAATGACGAAACTACTTCAGAAAGATGTTAAGTTTGAATGGACTGAAAAGTGTCAGAAACGTTTCGATCAATTGAAAACTCATTTGACGGAAGCTCCAGTACTAGTGCAGCCCGAATCAGGCAAGGAGTTCATCATTTACAGTGATGCATCCTCACTTGGTTGGGTTGTGTATTGATGCAAGAAGGTCGAGTTGTAGCTTATGCATCGAGGCAACTGAAGCCAGATGAGAAAAACTATCCAACCCATGATCTCGAACTGGCTGCCATCGTATTCGCTTTGAAAATATGGCGACATTACTTATTTGGTGAGAAGTGCCATGTATATTCGGATCACAAAAGTCTCAAATATTTGATGACTCAAAGAGACTTAAATCTGCGACAAAGACGTTGGCTTGAGTTGTTAAAAGATTATGAGCTTGTCATTGACTATCACCCGGGAAAGGCTAATATGGTTGCGGATGCTTTGAGTCGTAAATCACTGTTTGTGTTACGAGTGATGAATGTACACTTGTCTGTTCTATCCGACAATGTGTTAGTAGCAGAATTAAAGGCTAGACCATTGTTGATTCATCAAATTCGTGAAGCTCAGAAAGTCGATAATGAATTGGTTGCAAAATGGGCTGAATGTGTTTCAGATAGGGAGTCAAAGTTTCAAATTGATGACAACGATTGTTTGAGGTTCAGAAGTCATTTGTGTGTTCCAAGAAATTCAGAACTTATTTCGATGATTCTGAACGAAGCTCATCGTAGTCGAATGTCAATTCACCCGGGGAGCACGAAAATGTACAACGATCTGAGACGTTAGTTTTGGTGGCATGGTATGAGACGAGACATTTCTGATTTTGTTTTGAGGTGTTTAATATGCCAACAAGTGAAAGCGGAACATCAAGTGCCTACGGGTTTACTCCAGCCGATCTTGATACCTGAATGGAAATGGGATCGAGTCACGATGGATTTTGTGTCTGGGTTGCCATTGTCGACAACTGAGAAAGATGTGATTTGGGTTGTTGTTGATAGACTGACTAAGTCGGCTCATTTTATTCCCGTACGTACGGATTATTCACTGGATAAACTAGCTGAATTGTATGTTTCTCAGATTGTGAGATTACACGGGGCACCCATTTCTATTGTGTCGGATACAGATCCGAGATTCACCTCGCGATTTTGGAAGAAATTGCAAGAAGCTTTGGGTACCAAGTTGCATTTTAGCACCGCTTTTCATCCCCAAACCGATGGTCAATCCGAGCGGATAATTCAGATGCTCGAGGATATGTTGAGATGCTGCATCTTTGAGTTTAGTGGTTCATGGGAACGGTATCTACCTTTGATTGAGTTTGCTTACAACAATAGTTTCCAGTCAAGCATTAAGATGGCGCCTTGCGAGGCTTTGTACGGTCGAAAATGCCGTACACCATTGTTTTCGACCGAGCTCGGTGTAAGTAAAATTTTCGGAGTTGATTTGATTAAAGATGCTGAGCAGAAAGTAAAAATAATTCGTGAAAGTCTGAAGGCAGCATCAGATCGTCAGAAGTCGTACGTGGATTTGAAATGAAAGGACATTGAGTATTAGGTGGGAGATAAAGTGTTTCTTAAAGTTTCACCTTGGAAAAAGATACTCAGATTTGGGCGTAAGGGCAAATTGAGTCCGAGGTTCATCGGGCCATATGAAATATCCGAACGAGTCGGTCCAGTCGCGTATAGATTGATTTTGCCCCCTGAAATTGAAAAGATTCACGACGTCTTTCATGTTTCGATGCTTCGACGTTATAGATCTGATCCATCGCACATAATTAATCCATCAGAGGTTGAAATTCAACCCGATATGAGTTATGAAGAAGAATCGATTCGTATCCTGGCTCGTGAAGTGAAAGAGTTACGAAACAAAAAGGTTCCTTTAGTAAAAGTGTTATGGCTCAAACACGGGATGGAAGAAGCTACTTGGGAGACCGAGAACTCTATGAAAGAACGATACCCAAACCTATTTACCGGTAAGATTTTCGGGGACGGAAATTTCTTAAGTAGGGGAGAGTTATGACAGCCCTAAAGTAACCCTAGTCGGAAAGTGGTTTCGGGACCACTAAACCGAGTCAATAAAAATAATTAACCGTCATAGTTGATGCTTATTATATGTATGTATGCATGTATAAAAATTTCATATTGGAATTTTGTTAATTGTAAGTGAATTTTATTAAATAGGACTTATGTGGGAAAATTTAGAAATGTGCTAGGCAAATGTAAAGTGGCCTATTTATGCATGTTGCAAAATAATTGTACTTGCATGTCAAATTAACCAAAGAAAAAGATGGTGGCCGGCCATGCTATAAGTTAAAGCCTATTATAAGCATTTGGTGTTAGTGTTTTATGGGAGAAAGAATAAAATAAAAGGTTAGAAATAAAAGAATAAAATAAAAGGTTAGAAATAAAGTAATGAAAAGGGAGGGGTGATGAATGTGACAGCCCAAAATTGACCCTAGTCGGGAAGTGGTTTCGGGACCGCTAAACCGAGTCACCGAAAGGTTTGAATGTGATGTTTATTGTCTAGAATATGTAATCATGAATGTGTGAAAATTTCGAGCTTCGATTTAGTCGATTGCATGTGAATTTAGTCAATAGGACTTATATGAGAAAATTTTAAAATGTGATAGGTCAATGCATGAGGACCTATTAGTGCATGTGGAAGAAAAAGGGGACTTGCATGTCAAATTCCCCCTCCCTAATATGTAGTGGCCGGCCATGCTATGGGTGGAAACATGTCACCAACATGTTGTGTTAGTGATGTATGGTAAGGAAAATAAAATAATAAGCATGATAATTAAATAATGAAAGGAAGGGTGATGGAAAAAAAAATAACATGGTCTCACCCCCTTGTTGCCGTGAATTGAAGAAAGAAAAAAAAAAGTGTTCATTCTTGAACATCCTTGGCCGAATAGAGGAAAGAAAGGAAGGGGAAAAAGCTTGAGAAAATCGGCTATGGTGGTTTGCTAGACTAAGGTATGTTTGATATTATTCTTTGAGATTCATGTATATTTTAAGTTGTAAGTGAAAATCTACCTAGCCATGGTTCAAATTTTGTTAATTGATGGAGTTGATATTCGGCCATGAATGTTACATTCTTGGTTGGTATTTTGATGTCTTTGGTGATGAGGTATGAAGATGGTTGATTTTGAGTGTTTAATAAAAAGGGTGCATGAATTATTGTTAAATAATGGTCGAATGTAGCATGATTAAAGATGTGAATAAATTGAAGTTAAGGAGGTTGTCAATGAAAAATATGAGTTGGATGAGGCTTAAAGAATAAAAATCTAGGTGACTAGAGGTCAAGGACATTCGGTCATAGGCTTGTGTGCTAGCAAAATCGGCCAAGTGTTTATGTGGTGGAAATTAAGTGTTAAATGGAATGAAAATGATATTATATGGGGGTATGTATATTCGGCCATATGAGTAAGTATATAGATGATGTTAAATTTGATTATGTATAATGGGCATTAAGATGTGGAACATAAGAAATGTAGTCATATGTGGAATTACATGATGTTATAGTTGACATTATACACACATACATCCATTCGGCCATCAACATGAGTAATTAGTGAGGATGGTTGCCGAATATACAAACATACATAGGCATGTGTAATTGAATTATGAATGTTTAACAAGATGGTTAAACTAGTGAATTATTGATTAAGCTCAAGGAGCTAAAGGAGGAGAATCAAGCAAAGGCAAAGAAAAGATCACTGAGTAGCCGAGTTGGAACCGTCTTACCCAACACAAGGTAAGTCATTAAGCACGTAGTTGGTATTATTTCAAATGGTCATAATGTTTATGTATTGATGCTGAATGGAATGAATAAAAATACATATATATATATGCATGTACGTATGTGATGATGAAATTGTTGAATGAAAAGAAAAGAGGTAAGATGTACTGAGTTGTTGATCTCGGCACTAAACGTGCGGGTATAACCATTTATGACCATGAGATTGGCGCTAAGTGCGCGGGATTAAAATTGTACAGCACTAAGTGTGCGATTTGACTATGTTGCACTAAGTGTGCGAAATGAATATGATGCACTAAGTGTGCGAATTGACCATGCGGCACTAAGTGTGCGAGTTTGACTATGTAGCACTAAGTGTGCGATTTGATTATGTAGCACTAAGTGTGCGAGTTGATTATATAGCACTGAGTGTGCGGACTCAATATACATTCGTGAATCATTATGGACACTATGTGTGCGACACTATTGAGTTGATCGCGGACAGCGGATCGGGTAAGTGTCTTGAGTACATGGCTAATAGGTGCTATGCTTATACTTGGTGTTGAGCTCGGTAAGTTTGAACCTATGTGACAAATATACTTGAAGTCACGTACATAAAATTTATCATAGGATGGGTGAAAGGCCGTTTAGTCGTTGATTGTAACGAAAATAAATTGATTTATGAAAATGCTTCAATGTCCTATTGATGAGTATATGGAATGTGAATGCATGAATTGATATGAAATTGAATCGATAGGTTGGAGGAACTATGGTATGTTTCGGTATGGATGGAGTAAATTGTCTCGTTCCATTTTGTTTCCTCTTGTGATAATGTTATTGATGGATGGTAGTGCATTGCTTATGACTTACTGAGTTATAAACTCACTCGGTGTTTCCTTGTCACCCATTATAGGTTGCTTGGACTCATCTATTTTTTGCGGGGTCAGGCCGTCATCGAAGTCATCACACCGGATAGCAAGTTTTGGTACTTTCTTCTTAGTTGGCTTAGAAGAACATTTTGGCATGTATAAGCTATTACGTTGTGTTTGAACTTTGGCATGTAAACTTTAAGCCATGCGAAAATGGCACGAATGTTCGATTGAGTTGGATCAAGGGTAGGCATGAAATGGACCTAGTTACTTTCGTAACAGATGCTGGCAGCAGCAGTGTCATGAGATTGAAAAATCACTAAAAATAGTAGGAGTGGAATTAATTGATGAATAAATTATGTAATCGAAGCTCGATGAGTCTGTTTTCATGAGGAAGTAACGAAAAGATCATATGGGCAGTATATTAAGAGATAATCAGATTTTTGTGGGACAGGGCCAGAACGGTTTCTGGATTCCCTGCTCCGACTTTGGAAATTCATTATAAATTAACCAGAGATAATTAGGGGTCGTACCATATATGTACAGATTCCTCTCTGGGTCTACTTTTCATAGAAACAAACGGCATCAGTATTGAAGCCCCGTGCAGGGAGATATCCAGGTCGTAATGGGCAAAGGTCAGTGTAGTCGACCCCTGCAACATGGGAGACTTTGACTAATAAACTGTACAAATTGGCCCGACCAAAAATTCTAGAAAAAAATAAATAGATGGGCACATGAGTCTAGTTTCTGGGAAAAATCACGAAACTGATTTTCGAGTTACGAAACTCAAGATATGATTTTTAAAACGACTAGTACACAGATTGGGCAGTGTCTGGAAAATAAATTTTATAAGGGGCTAAAGTCAGTTAACACCTCATGTCCGACTCCGGTGTCGGTTTCGGGTTCGGGGTGTTACATTTGATTGGTATCAGAGCTATGGTTTAGTCGGTTCTAGGACTACCATAGCGCGTATGAGTCTAGCTATACATGCCGAATGTTAATGTTTAAATGTGTGATGACTTCCGACGGTTGAAATGTTTTTGTTTTGATTAGTAAATGGACCCTGGTGAAGAAAGAACCCTAGCGGATGACGTTGAGAGCGTAGCGGCTGCTCCTGCACAAGGGACGCCGCCTGTTGAACCTCAGTCATCTGCGAATAATCAAGGTGAGGGGGCTAAACAAGCCTTCTTTACCATGATGAATGAGTGGGTCGCGCAATATGCCCGAACCAACCCGGCTGTCCAACAATTCCCAAATTTGAATAATCCACCCCAAGAGCCTGTAATGCCATCAGTCGCTGATCCTGTGAGGCTGAGTAAGCCACCTGTAGACTTGATTAGGAAGCGTGGGGCCGAGGAGTTCAAGGCCATAGTAACTGATGATGCCGAAAGGGCCGAGTTCTGGCTTGATAACACCATTCGGGTGTTCGATGAATTGTCATGCACACCTGACAAATGTCTAAAATGTGCTGTATTTTTGTTGCGAGACTCAGCCTACTATTGGTGGAGGACCTTGATTTCCATAGTTCCGAACGAGCGAGTAACTTGGGACTTCTTTCAAACGGAATTCCGAAAGAAATTTATTAGCCAATGGTTCATTGATCAGAAGCGTAAGGAGTTCTTGGAACTCAAGCAAGGCCGTATGACTGTATCTGAATACGAACATGAATTCGTAAGACTCAGTAGGTATGCCCGGGAGTGTGTAGCTGATGAGGTTGCTATGTGCAAAAGATTCGAGGAAGGATTGAATGAAGATTTAAAGCTACTAATGGGTATTTTGGAAATAAAAGAATTCGTAACACTAGTCGAACGAGCCTGCAAGGCGGAAGAACTTGGAAAGGAGAAGAGGAAGGCTGAATTTGAAGCTAGAGATTATCGTAAAAGATCGACGGGTAAAGCTCCGTTCTCAGCTGTAAAGAAGTTCAGGGAGGACATTAATAAGTCGAGGGCGACTGCGGGAATTTCCATCAGGGCAAGACCATCGATGGGCTCCCGAGCTACTTCGGTAGCTAGTGTGGGCAATAATCGTCACGAGAAACCTGAATGTCCCCAATGTGGAAGACGACACCTAGGTGAATGTTGGGGCAAGTCTACTAGCAGGGCCTGTTACGGATGCGGTTCGAAGGACCACTTCATTAGAGATTGCACGGAGCTGGATGAGAAGAATAAGATTCAAGGTGCAAGACCTAGTGGAGTGACATCTAGAGGTAGACCACCGAGAATATTAGGAGGCAGGGGTGGTAGTCAGAGGGGGCCTCTGATACGGCCGATCGAGCCGAGAACCGTACTCCTGCTAGAGCATATGCCATTCGCGCACGAGAGGAGGCATCCTCCCCCGACGTCATCACTGGTACCTTCACTCTCTTTGATACTAATGTGATTGCATTGATTGACCCTGGTTCTACTCATTCATATGTATGCGAAACCTTAGCAACCAGTAAGACTCTACCTGTTGAGTCTACTGAGCTCGTAATTCGAGTATCAAACCCTTTGGGTCAATGCGTACTTGTTGATAAAGTGTGTAAGAGATGCCCTCTAATAATCCGAGTTGAGTCTGCGGACTTAAGGGGGTTGCCAGCTGTAATATCAGCAATGTTGGCCCAGAAATATGTAAGGAAAGGGTGCGAAGCATACCTCGCGTATGTACTTGATGACAAGGAGTTAGAAAAGAAACCCTAATCGGTGCCGGTGGTTTGTGAATACCCGGATGTTTTTCCTGAAGAGTTACCGGGTTTGCCACCTGTTCGGGAGGTAGAGTTTGGTATTGAGCTTGTACCTGGAACTACGCCAATTTTGATCGCTCCGTATCGTATGGCACTAACCGAGTTAAAAGAGTTGAAAGCTCAGTTGCGGATTCGAGATTCGGACGTACCCAAAACTGCTTTCAGAACGAGGTACGGTCACTACGAGTTCTTAGTGATGCCGTTTGGGCTCACTAATGCCCTGCGGTGTTTATGGATTTGATGAATCGGATCTTCAGGCCGTATTTGGATCGGTTCGTAGTTGTGTTTATTGATGACATCTTGGTCTATTCAAGAGATGAGACCGAACATGCTGAGCATCTAAGGCTAGTGTTGCTAATTTGCGGGATAAGCAGTTATATGCTAAGTTCAGTAAGTGTGAGTTCTG